>NC_091128.1:89259321-89559321 GCF_040183065.1 Periplaneta americana
TTAAGGAGTCCTCTGAAGTTAAGCATTTAGACATAATTTTCGACAATCATTTAAAATGGAACCAACACATTAATTACCTACGTAATAAATTACGTAAAATAATAATATTATTTTCTTTTATTGAGGAATTACTTGTCAATAAGTTTATTACGCACAATATACTTAACTTTATTTCAATTGGTAATTATGTATGGAATTACAGGATAGGGTAGCTTATTTAAACCCAATTTTAATCCACTTTATTTATTACAGAAGAAAATAATTAAAATATATCTTCATAAACCTATTGATTTTCCATCTCAAAAATTGTTTTTAGACTTTAATGTTCTTAAAATAAGACAAATTTATTATATTGTATTAATGAAAACCATACATAAAAAATCGAATTAATTTTTAATTTTATTCTCATAGTTATGAAACAAAAGGTATGAATTCTTTAAAATGCAACACTGCTACAGTATTTAATCACAGTAAGTAATAATTTAGGCCCAAGAATATATATCAAATTTATATTTAAATATCCTAATCTTGTTGATTTGCGTTTCTTTATTGAAGTTTTATCTTTTTAGTTTGTTGTTTAACAACGGTGTATCAACTACTAGGTTATTTAGCGTCGATGAGAATGGTGATCGCGAGATGGCATTGGGCGAGATGAGACCGAGGATTTGCCACAGATTACCTGACATTCGCCTTACGGTTGGGGAAATCAGCCAAAGCGGGAATCAAACCCGCAACCGAGAGCAACTCTGGATCGGCAGGCAAGAGCCTTAGCTACGCCGGTGGCCTTACTGAATTTAATGCAAGAATTACAAGTTCTTGCCCCATTCTCATTTCATTCGCTATAATCAAGGCTAGTAAAACATTTCCACGTTAGCAGTGACGTCAGCCTTAAACACAAAAGGCTATTTAAAGGGGGTAGCCATGTCGAACATTTACTCGTATAGCGACGGACGATGACATTTCCGAACATTGGATGTATTACAATTACTTGCATTAACCCATCTATTACCTCATGAAGTTTGTAGGTCGCATTTTACTGCACCCTGTAGATAACTCTGTGTATCGTTTTACGCTAAATTCGTGTCGTGTTTCGGATACGGATCCATGCCAAGTCGCGATATTCCTCACGTACTGCCTTATTACAAAGATGACACAGCAGAGCACAGCGGGACACTGTCGCTCCGCAGATTTATTCTCTGCCCAGTTCAAACAATGGCTGCTACACCCTCAAGCGTCAGTGATTCATCATAACGATAATTATGGAAGGGTAAAGAGTGGTCGAATTTTAATTTAGGTAACAAGTGAGCTCAAGCAATCTATAACATAAATCATCAGATACGCATCTACTACAACAAATAATGCAATAGCCTGTTGCCTCCCTCTATTATGCGTTTTCACGTCCGCTTGTGTAGTAGCTTTTGTGGCTATGAAACCACCGGATTCAGTTTTGATGCTCGGCGAGAAAGATAGGCCTACATACATAGTGTTCGACCCATGAGCAGGTATTTCACTGCAAACCCAGCATTCTCTAATCTTTCCTATTTTCTGCCTTTCTCTTAGTCTCTGCGCATAATCCATATAGCCTATTTTTATATCATCTATCATCTGATATCTTTTTCACCCCGAACTCTTCTCCCGTTCATCATTCCTTCCAGCGCACCCTTTCGAGAAAGATATATTATATTATATTATATTATATTATATTATATTATATTATATTATATTATATTATATTATATTATATTCACTATATACTAAACTACACTTACTACACTAATACTATACTATATTATATTGTGTTACATATTAGAAATGTGTGAGATATACTGGCTTCTGCATCATGTCATATCTACTTACAATATCGTCTTAATTATTAATGTTTTAAACGAGTTTCAACCACTAGTTTTGCTGTTTACTTAATGCTTCTCTTTTTTTCGAGTTCATGGGTTTTCATTGTACAAAACAATATTAGCAGACGGAAGATGTATTCTTTTACCAGAAAATATAAAGACATTACTTATATTGTACCGTATGTTTCTCTTATGTATAAAAAAAATTGCGTTTCCTAGTTCTTGAATTCAGGTATTTTATGTTGTTGAAAAACTGTTTAATTATGCAAATTTATTGTATTTTATGTGTAAAGGTCCACCATAACTATGAATTGTAAAGTCGGTTGACGAATAAATAACATGTCATATCATATTGTATTTTATTTGGTAGTGTAGGCTTACTAAATATCGACAAAATCATTAATCTCTAAAGACTTATTTTGTAAATAGCCTACTTACGTAAACTTGCACCAAATGGTTTAGACGAGGATATTTATTTCATGTTTTAATAATTTTCTTAAATAAATTTTGGCCAAATGTTCTTCATATTGTGTCGGTCTCTAACAATAGCAATATAAACTAAGATTAGGTCATGAGTTCGTTCCTATGAAAGCCAACATACGACGCTCTTGATCGTCTGATGCTTCTCTGCTCCATCATACACACATCGCCGCCGTATCTAGCCAAATAGTTGAGCTTACTTGGGTTCAAGTCTAGATATCGATTCGTCTCTAGTCCATCTGTCCAGGAGATTGGAGTCTTTTACCGAATAAATTACCAAAGAGACTTGAAGAAAACTAGACTGCTCACGAGACGTGTGTTGCTGAAATATTACAAAATCAATAGAACAATAACGAGCTAATGTGCTGGCACTTCATAACGCTAACACACTGTCCTGCTGGAAGGCAAGTAGCAGTGGGGATTCGGTGTAGGTCGTGATTTACTGCCAACCATTTCGAAACAAACTCCAGAGCGAGCTGCTTGTTTCCAACAATAAGTGTGGCATACTGCTCTCAAGTAGAGATCATTTTGAAGTGATCATCAAATTAAAACGTTGAACAGGATACAAAACAGACCAGTCATGAAAGAATTATTGCCTTCCTTATCTTGCTCGTATTATGTGTGTGTCCAGTTCCTACAAGTATTTATACATACATACATACATACATACATACATACATACATACATACATACATACATACATACAAACATACATACATACATACATACATACATACATACATACATACATACATACATACATACATACATACATACATGTTGTATAATGTATTTAAATGATTCAACAGTAGCATAGATGTTAACACGTTGTAAATAGTAAATTTAGGGAAAGTAGGTTAATTTGTTAAATAGTATATTTCTAGTATACATAGAAATTAATGGTAATACATACATACATAGTTTTTAAAAGGATTGACAACAGTATTGATTTTTTTAAACTGTCAATAGAAAAACAGAATAGGTACTAAAATAGTGTTGTACAAAGTATTTAAAAGATTCAACAGTAGCATAGATCTTAACACGTTGTAAATAGTAAATTTAAGGAAAGTAGAATAGGCTAGCAATAATGTGTATACATTGCATTCGGAAGAGTTAGCAATATTGTAATGTGTAGTCTATTAGCATGTAGTATTGCATTTTTGTAATGGAACATGCTTGTAAAGAAGGATTAAAATATATACATACATACATACATACATACATACATACATACATACATACATACATACATAACATACATACGTGTTGTATAATGTATTTAAATGATTCAACAGTAGCATAGATGTTAACACGTTGTAAATAGTAAATTTAGGGAAAGTAGGTTAATTTGTTAAATAGTATACTTCTAGTATACATAGAAATTAATGGTAATACATACATACATACATACATACATACATACATACATACATACATACATACATACATAGTAAACATAGTTTTTAAAAGGATTAACAACAGTATTGATTTTTTTTTTAATGTCAATAGAAAAACAGAATAGGTACTAAAATAGTGTTGTACAAAGTATTTAAAATATTCAACAGTAGCATAGATCTTAACACGTTGTAAATAGTAAATTTAGGGAAAGTAGGTTAATTTGTTAAATAGTATACTTCTAAACATAGTTTTTAAATGGATTAACAACAGTATTAATTTTTTTTAACTGTCAATAGAAAAGCAGAATAGGTACTAAAATAGTGTTGCACAAAGTATTTAAATGATTCAACAGTAGTATAGATTTTAACACGTTGTAAATAGTAAATTTAAGGAACGTAGAATAGGCTAGCAATAATGTGCATACATTGTATTCGGAAGAGTTAGCAATATTGTAATGTGTAGTCTATTAGCATGTAGTATTGCATTTTTGTAATGGAACATGCTTGTAAAGAAGGATTAAAATATATACATACATACATACATACATACATGGATAGAATAGAATAGAATAGAATAGAATAGAATAGAATAGAATAGAATAGAATAGAATAGAATAGAATAGAATAGACTGTTTTATTTTCGCTGGCAGAGTTAAGGTCATAAGGCCTTCTCTTCCACTCAACCAGCCTTAATCAATACAATAGTTACATACATATTTAAATTATGAATATTTACAATACACTAAAAAGATTCTCCAGGAATATTCTTCAGTTAAGTTTTAACGACTAGTACATGTTTATTTAAATTGAGATAAACCTATAAGAAAAAGTAATAACTTAATTTATGAGCTAATTTAATTCAATTCAGTCTATATGCAATATGTAAAGAATTATAATTAAGTTGAGACAGCTAGTTAGTTAAAATGATGAGAATTAATTTAATATAAGTTTACTAGAATTTATTATGTTATAGAGAGAAAAAAATATAAATCTAAAATATATTTATATAATGAGAATATTAATGAAATGAAATTTTTCCATTAGAGATTCTGTATTCTAGTTAGAGAAATTAATGGTAATACATACTTACATAAATAAATACATACATACATACATACACACATACATGCATGCATGCACGCGCACACACAAATACACCGTTACAAACTAATGACGTAAAAAGAGACTGAAGAGAAGAAGCAAGAAAAGAAAATATCGAAAATGAAGGGCAAAAAATAAAGACAAATGAAAGAAATCACTAAAGTAGTGAAGAAAGACACGGATGAATGGTTGTTGTTGGGAATTTGTTGCTAGACTCGCTGCTCCAATATTTCTGATAACCAAAATTGATGCACAAGTGTTATAACTGCTCATTAAGAGAGAAAGGCACTCATATCGATATTAGCCTGTGTATCGTTTATGTTTATTTATACCCGAAGCTGATCTAGTTTAAGAGATCATCAGGCAGGGGATGAAGTGTTGGTCTGCAGGCGCCGTCTGGGATCGCACAACCAACTTGTTTTAAAATGAGCTAATGAAGGCAGTAATGTGTAATTACACGCGTATCGAAATGTGAATCAGCTCCAGGTCCCCAACGCCGAGCAGTGTTCCTTGATTCATGGCGCAAGTCTGATTGAACGGGCTCCCATTAAAACCAAGTTCCCACAAAACGCATTGTGGCTCTTCTGTAAATGAACAACATTACACTATCAAGGTTTATTCTTTTTATTTATCAATTAACATTTACAGGCCATT
Organism: Periplaneta americana; assembly: GCF_040183065.1. NCBI lineage: Eukaryota > Metazoa > Arthropoda > Insecta > Blattodea > Blattidae > Periplaneta > Periplaneta americana. Next base: position 89,264,805 of record NC_091128.1, read on the forward strand.
CAGGTTATTTGCTGCTGAATATGTTTGTTTACATTCTTACCCTACACTATATGTACATTCACGAGTTACAGTCCTCTCTCGACAGTTACGCTATGATCATCGATATGACATGTTGTCAGCAAGGCACAAAACCACAGCTGGAGACAACACCGTATAAGACAGCTAAATATCAAATTTCATATTGGGAATCAAAGACAGTTTCGCTTTTATTTCATAATCGTGGGATGAAAACTTGACAGTCCACACGAAGTTCGTATTCTCTCACACACACAGGTTAGCTGTGTGTCCAGGTTTCGTGCAGGCAACCCCCACGTACGGGGTTGCGCAAGGAAACGGAAAATTTTGAATTAACGTAAATGGCACGAATAAACACAGTACAAACATTATTTATTGATGGAAGTGCATGTAGGCCTACATAATATACCATTTATGTTGTCATTATTACACAATTTGAATTTTGAATTAATTTTTATGTGTATTCCAATAAGTCATATAATGACAATACGAAAATGTGAAGTCTAGATTGTTCAGTCTTTGACTTATTTATTGTAGCAAAATATCAAAAAGTTATTTTTGCTAATACATATTAGTGAACGTATTCGCCCTTATTATGGACATCATCAGACTAATAAGTAGATATCTATGTAAAAGTAAGTAAATTCACGTTAAGCACATTGTAATAAACAAGTTTAAAAAGTTTAAAACAATCATCAATTAAAAATAAATTATTAAAAATGATTGACAAAGTTGCACGTAAAATTTATTGGCAATTATGTTATGCATATTTAATATAAAAAAAAAACGAAAAAAAATGTCGGTATGAAATGAGTTTTAAAAATTTTTACGAACCAATGCTTTTCTATCATCACTAGGTTGGTCAAGGGTAAATTATTAAATGTATATTTTATGCAACAACTGTATGAATGTGGGAAAAAAACTGTAAGTAACCACTTGTTTATCTTGTTTATTTAGTAATGGGGAGAAATTAAATATGCATACTTTTTACAAAAAGTCTACAAAGAACGAATATATCTGCAAAAAGAATTCTGTCATTAATATCTGGAAAAACAAGTGACGAAAAAATGTAATTAAAATCATGAAATTAAATTTTTTAACTCATCTCATACAGACATTTTTCATACATTTTTTTTTATTAAATATGCATAATTTCCAATAAATTTTGCATGTACCCTTGTCAATCATTTTTAATCATTTATTTTTAATTGATGACTGTTTTAAACTTTCTAAACTTGTTTATTGCAATATGCTTAACATGGATTTACTTACTTTTACATAGATATCTACTTATTTGTCTGATGATGCTCATTATAAGGGCGAAAACGTTCACTAATATGTATTAGTAAAAATAACTTTTTGATATTTTGCTACAATAAATAAGTCAAAGACTGAACAATCTAGATTTCACATTTTCGTATTATCATTATTACACAATGTCACTTGTCATGTTACTTCTTGAAGATGACATCGGTAAGATGTGCTCCATTTCGGCGTACACATTCTGATAGCCTGGTGTGGAAACTCTGGAATGCTCGGTGTATCATGTCTCGAGGAATGCCAATGATTTCGTCTTCAAACTTTTGTTTTAGTTCAGCGATGGTTGCAGGACGTGTGCGATACACATTGATTTAAGATGTTCCCACAGGAAGAAATCGCAAACACTGAGATCGGGGGATCTTGCAGGGCAAGAAACGTTACAGTTACGTGACATGACGCGCCTTCCAAACAATTGGCGAACGACTTCCATCGATTGTGGAGCAATATGTTGCTATGCTTGAAACATTCTTTGCACCGAGACTGTACGATCTTAACATCGAAAACATGTGGTTTCAGCAGGACGGAGTCGCATCACATACTGCGGGTATCGGACACATGGAAATTCTTTCATTTAGTTGAAAGTAATTAATAAAGTCGACCACTACAAACTTCGACGGTAAGGTTTAATGTGCGCAACACATCCTAGATAGCGAAGATTTAATTTTTTGACGGCAGCAAACATATTTGGGGCATTGTATGTGACAACAGCAAAAATTTTGTTGTTTAGTCCCCATGAATTAATGACGTCTTGAAAGCAAGCAGCAATATTGTCGGCCGTATTGCTCCCCTTGATGACAGACGAGTTAAAACAAGAAGTTAATTGGTCACCACTCACGTACTGACCTCTGACTGTTATGTATCCATCTTGCGTGTTGGAGGACGAACAGCTGTTGTGAAATAAACAGTTTTTACGTTCCTGAACACTGTCGTATAAGTTGTATAAAAGAACCAGAAATATTCACGCAAAAGTGAAATAAAAAATTGAAGAAAAAACCAATAACCTAGTTGGGGACAGCATGTTTGCGGCAGGACGGCTAATCAGGAGGATTAAATCACAGCCAGTTTGCGTTGGTTTTGGAGGACCCGATTGCGGTATATCGAAAAACATCTTTTAAGACTGATAAACTGTCCAAAAAGTAACAGCATCACCGATCTCGTAATGTTCGCTTAACGCAAAAAAAATAACACAAACTATCGATAAAAAAAAGAATGTTGATATTTCTGAACTAAGCTTATAAATTAAACTTGGCACCACTGATATCGTAATGTTAGCTTAACGCGAAAATTAACACTTAAACTATCGATAAAAAAAGAAAGTTGATATTTCTGAACTAAGCTTATAAATTAAAGTTGCCACCACTGATATCATAACGCTCATTTGTCTGTTTCAGTACCTACATCTATTGACGAACGTTTTCTACAGCAACATGGACGTAAAAATTGACAGAATTATTGAAACCAAAAAAAAAAAAAAAAAAGAAGAAGAAGAAGGAAAAAAGTGTTTAATTATCGAAAATTATAAATTTGGCAAAGTGAACTGTTTAAATCATGTCTCTATGGAAGGAATATCAGAATAGAGATTCTGGACTCTTGCAGTATATTAAAGTGTTGGGGATAAAATTCCATGCAACAAAGTTGTAGATTTTTATGAACATCAAACGAGGTGGCATTATTGTCACTAAAGTTTAGCCATATTTTTAACCAAGTCGTGTACAGATCTAAGCATGTGAAAATTGGGAAGGAAAATGTGGCTATATGTTATAACAAGAATTGACACAACCCTAAGTCAGTCACCACATGTTGCTGAGTCTTGTCGCAAACATGCCCTTGAAACTAGCAGAACCATGATCCAAACGGGTTGCCTTTTTTTTTTTTTTTTTGAAGCAAAAAGATTACGTTTCTAGAAAATTACCGCAAACGTGCTTCCCCGACCTAGTTAGTTAAATTACGATTAACTGTGTGACAATAAGTTCTACACACTATCACAATATTTTTAGCACGCAGAAACAGTGTTACGACAAGGCACCGAATATTTTGGCTTTAAATTCTTCACGAATTATTTAAATCCGGCATCTTCTGTCACGCTAAGCGGCTGCAAGTCTTTTGATACAAATTTAATTAAAAGTTTATCCAATCTGTCACTGTTCTGTGGGCACGCTGAATGCTCGGGCTGCTGTCCAATATTACAGCCTGTCCTACCTTCAAGCTCGCGAGGTTGCGACCGATTCAAATAGTCTAACGAATTTGAAGTGCCACCTCCTTTAGAATAAACTCGCCCACAATATCGGGGCTTCTCTCTTTAAGTATCGTTTATCCTTATTATCTCTTGAACTGAAATATTATAGATTTTATTATTCTTAATGTTTCTTTAAAAGCTGCAGACCCAATTCTTTTTTTTACAGAATTGCAGTAGACGTAATTTATGTGAAGTAGGAACTTCTTTGTGAAGAGAATTACAAAATAAAAGCGAGTTGATTTTATTCAACATTACTATGAAGGTATGAAAAATAGAGAATCTTCCAGTTCACTCAGAAGATTCAAAACTCTAAATGGATTGAAGTATGGACCTTGCAATTTGTCGTCAATGTGGAACTTTGTAAAAATTTGAAAATATTCCACAAGATTTTCTTCTGAATGCTATTGATTCCATAGAAGAGAGGATACTAATGACAGAGGAGAAAAATGACAATCATTTATTGTCTGAATGTTTTGAAATTCATTGATTTTTTTTATAAAATGACAGTAAAACCTCGTTAATCCTGACACCGATAATCCGGACTTCTCTTAAATTAAACCGAACAACCAAAATGTATACATTTTACGTCACATTACAAAAAAAAATCGTTAGTAAACTCAATAAACTATATATGCTTATTGTCAATGGAGAGTTTAACGTAGGTGTGAAAACGCAAAAAAATTTAGTAATAATATACAGGATGTTAAAAAAAGTATCCAATATTTTAGGAGGTGCTAGTATGCATCAAAACAAGAAAACGATGTCTAATAAACATGGGTCCTACAACACATACTTTCTGAGATCTGAACACTTGTTCATAGGAGGTGCTCAATGTAATGTTCATTCATGACAATGCATTCCTCTGCCCCTCGGCGTAAGGAATCACGCACTCTCTGACATTTGTTTTAATACGTTAATAAGAAAGTCCTGATAACGATCTCCAGTTAATCTCTGTGGTAGCACGTATGGCCTATTAATCTATCACTAAGAACGTCTGCCCATAAGTTGATTGAAAATCGGTGTTGATGGCTTGTTTCTTCAACTGCATGCGGATTTTCATCGGCCTACACATGCTGATTACGAAAATTCACAACACCAGCTTTGCTGAACCCGCTGATATCCGCAACCAGACTTTTGTTTTCAGTATTCCTTGCGACGTATCATTATTCCATGCTAAGGGTGTCAATTACGGTATGATTATCTGGTAGTCTGCTGTACTGTAGGGCAGAGAAATACATTGTCATAGATGAACGTCAAATTTAGCACCTCCTATGAAGAAGTGTTCAGATCTCAGAAAGTATGTGTTGTAGGACCCATGCTTATTAGACATTATTTTCTTGTTTTGATGAATACTACCACCTCCTAAATACTGGATACTTTTTAACACCCTGTAGACAAGAATTTTAAGCCAATTTATGTAGCAAGCGTTTCGAGTAATTCAGAGCCAGGTCCGTCGGCCACATCATCATAATTATCACGTAGCTATGTATTGTACTGCATTACATTGGTTTACATTTTATGTTCATTAATATGCCCTTCAAATGTATAATACATGTGTTTTGTTGCTGTGAACAAAGTTTTAATACACTTTCCACTATTCTTTTAGGTTCTTTGAGTTAATCCGAACTTTCGTTAAATCAGGCAATTTATTCCATCCATTATTTCGGATTAACGAGGTTCTACTTACTTCGTAACAAAAATGACTTTCGAATATTTCGTGATTTTTCTATAACCCCACATAATTCCGTCTACACACATAATACATAGATACTACAAACGTATTATACAGGCACATGTCACATATATGTGAGAAAACGGTATCCTGCATGGCACAGTTCATTCTTTAAATGAGTGCCATATTTCTTAATGTGCAATAGTCTATGAAGAGCTAGAGATGGTCAGTGTGGATAAAAAGAGATATATTTCGCGACCATCCAATGCGAAACCAGTCCTTAGAATTAAATTTCAAAATGGATGCGCTGAGTCACAGATTAAGTTCCTTATTTCACTCCAACCGCAAAATTCCATGTCAGAATATGCCTTCCTGCAGCGAGTTATGCTACAGATCGGAAACTGCAAGCAGCATGCACAGCAACTCATCTCTGAATCACCGACATGATACATAATAGCAGACTTTCCTGTTACCATACATCAAGGCAGTCAACGTTGTCTAATAGAATGGACAATCTCCATGATCTCTACCCAACTCTTTCCTTCAATCGCTCCGTCGGGGCATTCCTTCTCCGTGTCGTTAGTGATTTTTCATTGCTTCACTAACCTTTCATTTAATTCTTTTCTTCTGCTTCTTGCGCTCTTCTTCTGCATCCATCATTACTTCTTTCATTCTTTTTCTGTTTCTATCGCTTTCGTCCTTTCTTCCTTTCTCCTTTCATTCTTCTTTACTTCTTTCCTTTTTCGTTTTGCACGTTTCATTCTTTTTTTCTAGCCCTTCTTACGTTTCACTCCATAATTCCCTTGTTTTCACCTCTCATTCTTTCTTACCGTTCTATATTCTTAATTTCTTCTTTCTTAAGCTGTTTCCTAATTCCCTTTTTTCTTTACGATTACTCATTCCGTTTCCATGGCTTTCTTTTGGTTTTGTTTTTTCTTGCTCGCCTGTCTTTTTATATATATTTTTTTCATTTTTCCATTCTTTCCTTCTTAGTTCCCTCTTTCCTTCCATTTTCTGTATTTTTCTTTGTTTCTTATATTTTTCAATATCTCCCTTTTCTTTCTTACCATTATGCTCCTTTTTCCTTCATTCAATTCTTTCTTTCTTCTATTCTCCTGTTTTATTGACTGTTTCTTACATATACGTGTATATACGTATCTATTCATATACCCATCTATCTACCTACCTTCCTATACATCTACTTGCTTATCTATTTACCTGCGTACCTCTTCATTCATCTACCTACCTATCCATCCACCTATCTACCTAATTACGCGTTTGTTTATCTACGCACTGATCTAACCACTCGCTGATCTGCCAACATACCTACCTACCCATCCACCCGCCTGAACGTCTACTCAACGAATAGGGATTATAAAGAATGGACACTGAGCGAATTTTCCTGTTTTGTTTCTCTGTGTGTCGGCGTTTAGTTCCATTTTCTAGCGCTAGAGGTTAGTGTAATCGAGCATACGCTAAGATAATAATTGAGAATAGAGTTGAGACGCAGGATCCAAACATCGCCTACCTTATTGCATAATCCAGTAACGCTTTGCTTCAAATAAATTCAAGTTAACAGCTTTTCCTTATTTATCAGTGAAAAACTAGTTGTAATAATATTTTTTATGTTTTATATATAATAAATTATGTTATAAAATAACATAGCCCTAATACATTATAAAGTTATATATAAAATTCGTTTAATATCTGTATACAATATAATATAAGGCATATGGTTTCACTTCTCATAGGAGTTTTATTTTTTCCATTTTCAGCGCTATCAAATCATTAAATATTGTAATTATTGTTGATGGGATCAACGTCCCATCTCTCATTATAAGGGAACTCTAGAGTCTAGACATTACATTAATGACGGATTTATTATTTCATCGGTCCGGTTTACTTTATTTTTGTACATAATGTACCTAGATGTATTAATTGTATGTGTTATATTTTCGCTGTGTCAACTGCTAGTTGGTGTGATGTCAGTACCAACTCCTGGGAGAAAGCAGAATCTCACGCTCAAACTGGTTTCATTGAAATCAGTCCTGCTACATCAAAGATACCGACGTGAAGTGTCCATACTGTATAATTATCTATACGCTGGTCTACCCATCACTTATCTACCTATTACCAATCTAACCACCCAGTATCTATCTGGCTAGCTGTCAGTCCGCCTGCCTGCCTGTCTCTACTTACCTACCTACCTACCTTTCTACTTGCCTATCTGTCTATCCGTTTATCAACAATGATAGTAGCATTACGGCAGTTCTCTTGTGAAAAAAAAAACAACAATATGAAGAGTTCGCGGGAAAAACGACGAATGTCACAGTTTTTTCTTAAGGTTGATATCATTATCTAATTCAATGGATCACTGCGAAATTCAATGTTGTTCTTATGAAAAATGGTAAAGAGGAGAATTATCACCACGAATACAGTAATCCTTTCCTTTATTTTCTATAGAAACAGCACTACATCTTGCAGTTATAGACTCAATTAGATCATTATCTAATCCTTAACAGAAATGTGACAGTCATCGTTTTTCCCGCGAACTCTTCATATTATGTTGCAAGCAGTGTAAGAGGCTGATATGTCATGAAAGCTATTGCTCAGTCTGCAGTGCAGAGCCCACCTAAATCGCGAGGACCACATATACTTGAACCCCTTCAGGCAAGAGAAAAAATAAAACTTGAGAAGAAGAAATTAGTATCTTCTTCATTTACTTTGAAGATTTCTTCTATAGTATAATTGAGCACTTACAGTCAATTAAATACGTAATTTATAAACTAAATAGGCCTAACTTCCCAGATATTCATACCTGCTTTGTTAGAAATTCCATAGAAATGCCGGCACAAGGCACTTTCTGGCGGCCCATGGATTTGCGTTCCTTTTAATTACTACACAATTAGTCGACATGGCGGACCGCAGTAAATCACACCGGGCTGACGAGCGATCCATTATTAAAGCTAATAGTCGGCCGAACAATGAGAGTGAGGGCACGCCACGCTGCGGCGGACGCGGGAAAACTTCAATTAATTAAATGATTAACCGAATTTTATCCTAATAATTATCAGGATTATAAGATAAATATTCCAAAAAAGCTTAACGCAATTTTCTGCAATGATATAGTTTCATTTAACGATGTTTCTGAAATGCGGAGATTAATCAGCACTCAGATGATTAAGGGATTAATTATTATGAATTACTGATAAGAACAGAGAAGGCATTGTTTTAATGCTGTGTAAAAGCCATGGTTATGAGTTTGAATCCTATATCCAACATGCATGTTGCTCCGTCGGCAGCCAAAGAGATCACAGTATATTATATTTATTTACGTCATCCAACATCGTAAGATGATTATATTTATTTATTTAGTGTTCTGCTCAAGGGCAAGTCTTTCACTGCAAACCCAGCATTCTCCCGTCTTTCCTATGTATAATATATAATAAACTGAACATTTTAGTTCATCCAATTATCCTGTTTATAATCAGTTCAAAAGAGTGCAGATTAAGGAGAATCTCAAAAGAATAATTTTTATCAATAATATAATGTTGGCACGTATGGGCGAATCCAAAAAAAAACGATGAAAAATAATCATATAACCCCAATTTCTCCATAACCAACGACATTAAAAAAATTATCAACTGATTCGGTAACTATCCAGAAGAGCTACACTAAATAAAGGCATAATTTTATTTTTCTTCTCTGATTTTTGTGAGATGTACATAGTGGTAAACACGTGGTCTTAGTTTACAGCCACAAATACTTTCAACAAAAAGTCGTTTGATACCTGTAATGCAACACTGTAGTCACTCCCCACTTGTTACTTATTACAAACATAACATGAGAGAAATTCAGGTCGAATTACTAGGGAAATGACTACTTTCCCTGGTATTGCTTCCGGATCTCTCGAGTGTTATATTTGTAGCAAGTAGGGGAAGAGGGGTTACAACAGTGCACTACAATATACAGGTAAGTATAAAACCATTTTATGTTGAAAGTAATTGTGGCTGCAAAGTAATAACAATGGATGTAATAATATCTGTGGCCGGGAGGAAAAAGGTCTTAAGTAAAAAATTTATACTTTTCAGGAGAGCAGTAGAAAGATTGAAATTGGTGTCAATTATAGAGTTCTTTTAATTAAGAGGTTTTTCCTGGATATTATTTGTTTATATTTCTTATAAAATAGGCAATGTTGCTCATTTAACAATTTTCTTGATTATTTCCAAAAATAGCCGCACTTAAGCCCTTTTAAAACTACAACCCAAACTGAGAAGAAGAGACTATTTTTAAACGTAAGACCTTTTTCATATCTAAATAAATGGGAAATGTAAATTATAAGGAATGCAAAACAGGTCTTAAACAATATAGAACTGTTTACCTGCTGCTTAAAGTTTTAAAAGGAAAGGGCATCAGTATGTGATAAAATAGCTAAAATATAAGTTAGACCTTTTTAATATGGAACCATGGAAAGTAAACATCTGATGTTTGTAAGGAATAAAGTATTAAATATTATTAAGTCCTTTATTCTGTGCGTGCTCGATTCAAAAAGTACTTAGGACATTTGGTAACGCTCTATAAATCTAGTCAAGAGTCTTATTTGACTTTAACCGTTTTAGCAGGTTGTAGAGAATTGTTTCCGCTTTCAGAATATATAAAAATCTCATTTTCACAAAAAAACTGACTTAAGACCTTTTTTCTCCCGGCCACAGATGTGTACCCCATGTGTAAATTTACACATTCAGATAGGTTTATTTGTATATTTCATTAAAGATAAACATCTAATCAATGTTGTCCTGTCCATATACAGTAATTAAATACCCTAAGTCTTAAGAACGCTTTAGAGTGTACAAAAACCCCACCTCCATTTTGAACATTATATGTCGGAAATTGTTTCGTTTAAAACGCTGTGATCTGCATTACCTTTCAAGAATGTCAAGCTTTGTCTAGACAGAAATAGTCAGTTTTGTCTCGTTCAGTTTTAATACTATAAGTACTGTCGTCGGCTTGTGAGAAATGCTTCGAAATTTCGGAAGGGCATAAAGTTCAGTGACACAGAGTGAATTAACATGATTTACGTTTGATATCCTTATTTTCAAATGTAATTAATTATCATCATTTTTATGTCTAAGTGTAATCCTATTTCAAAAGTGTGCAAGGGCAATGGGAACCATTTGATGAAGCAGTGTCTGCTAGATGTCAGAAATTTTTGAAATTTATAAAATTGGCAATTTTTGTTAACTACCCCATATAATATTAAAAGTTGAAAATTACTTGCAAGTTGATGATTTTAGACAAATATCACTAAATATCAAGTCCAAAACATTAGTTAGGCATGTTAATTGGGGTGGAGTAACACCCCACACGAGTACTAATGTTAGGAAGCAATGAGAGATTTCCTAAGAATTAATAACCATAAACATAACGAATTTAATTACAAATAATTTTATTTTAAATTTAATTATTTTAATTAATACTACAATGCATTGGTATTTTCGTGTTAGAGCTTTATATTAAAACTGGATCATACATAAACGAGAGAAGTACAAGTAAAGTTATTGCAAATAATGTAGTAGGCTCTTTTAACTTTTCAGCTTGGAATTAAAAATATAACTGAAAAAATACTGTTACTGCGTAAAAATTAAGTGGAAAGTAAATATAAGTTAATATAAATTCACAGTTAGGCCTATATGAAAATGTAAAGATCTCGGGGAATACATAAAATATTCATAAAACATATATACAGACTAACTTACTTACTTACAAATGGATTTTAAGGAACCCGCAGGTTCATTGCCGCCCTCACATAAGCCCGCCATCGGTCCCTATCCTGTGCAATATTAATACAGTCTCTATCATCATATCCCACCTCACTCAAATCCATTTTAATATTATCCTTCATCTACGTCTTAACCTCCCCAAAGGTCTTTTTCCCTCCGGCCTACCAATTAACATTCTATATGCATTTATGGATTCGCTCATACGTGCTACATGCCCTACCCATCTCAAACGTATATACAGACTAACTACGAAAACAAAATATCAGACTCATGATTATATTATTATAATGCTGTTAATAACTTTGCAACAAATCATCACTTTGCAAAAGTTAATACTGAACAATACATCACGAAAAATAACACTAGCCTGCGAATTTCAACTTTGTGTTTGTTGCCTAAAGTAAATAATGTGATTTTATATAATGTCGATGTGCTGAATTCGAATTTTCAATCCGTTTACTTCTATCACGTCAGGTTTGTCTGCAAAATCACTTTAAATGTATTGTATAAATACGTGAATTTCATCACAAACTTTTTCATTCCACTTTTTTATTTCAAATGCAAAAGCAATATTTAAGAGACATAACTTGCTGCAATTATGAGTATGATTGTTCATACATGTCACTAGAGTGTTTTTGCTTTCTTTTGTCTTCTTTGCTTCAGTATTGGATATATAAATTAGCACAATCTATCACATAAAAAATTACACCACTTGCTTCTTAGTTGAAGAAGTCCTCCTGCTCCTCTTTCTTTTATTTTTGTCTTCAGGTATTTTACGCTTTCACATCCAACAATAATGAGGATGCATACTGATGCTCCATCGTCCCTGGTATCTCCTTTCGAACTCTTGCAGATCCTTCTGAAATCGTTCACCTTGCTCTTCGCTCAAAAATTCTAGATTTTCGGGGAAATAATCTAGGTGAGAAAACAGAAAATGAATCTTGATACTCATGTTACAACCAAGTTCCTTGTATGCTTCAAGCATGTTAGCCACAATGTTTCGGTAATTATGACCCTTGTTGTTACCAAGAAATTTTAAAACAAATTCACAGAAAGATATCCATGCTGCTTTCCCCTTTTCATCCACAGTGTTTTTAAATGCTGCATCAGGCATCTGTTTTCTTTAGTCAGGACCATTAAATACATCTTCTTTTAATTTGCTTCAGATAGTAGTGGAAATTTCTCACATATGTATTTGAAACAGTCTCTTTCCTTATTTAAAGCCAAGTTCTGCAGCACCCGATTCTGGTAGATAGTCACTGTCACTCGTCACAATTTTCCTCAAATCAGATTCAATTAAAACTATTCAAGATTTTCTAGTCGCACAGTGATTGGTACATCAGGCCCATGGGGTACAGGTAAAATGGCTGACCGAATAACTGGATACACGATATGCTTTTTATTTTTAGAATCGTATCCCTTCACATCACACGAACAGAAGTAGCAGTCATTACTATGGTTCGACTGCTCTCTCCAAACCATAGGTACTCCAAAACATAGCAACAGTCTTCTGCCGTTGATCCAATGATGAAGTTCTTCAATGCATACTCTACATACTTTGTGTGGTGCCCAAGCTTTACTTTGATCTCCAAGTTTGATTCCAAAATAAGCAAGATATCATTTTTTCACAAAATCTGTAAAATTACACCTCTGCTTAGGCAATGTGTATACTTTATATAAGTTATATCACAAAAATGGTCTGGATTATTTAGACAACCTCGATGCGACATGGTAAATACTTTCTTACTGAACTAAAAACTCTCAACTGTCTACTCCACAATAAAGCTTCAAAAACTGATTTCGTTTCGTTTCCAGGTGAAACGCATGACTATTGAAATGTGAGAGGAACTAGACGAATTGAGTTGAGTCTCTCACCAAGGTAAGGCTGACATTTCTATCTCCCACAAATAAAGATAATGGCAAGGCTGCACGTTATTTCACCCTAACTTCCTTATACGCTTGCACCCTCTATCTGCTATGAAACATCTGTTATCCTTGATTTTCAATATAAACATCTTAAAACTATGTTGAATATATTTGGCTTTCATATCTTAACATACTAAAACTACAGCTGTTGAAGTATTATAGTTTATATAATTACGCTATAAATTGTCGTAATATATTATAAGAAAATTAAAATAACAAAAAAATGGTACGTGATAGGAACTTTCTGACTTCGAATTTGACTTCAGCATGCTAAAAATACCCTAAAAACATTCAAACTTTGGAGGCAGTAATTTCATCGCAGACTAGTGAATCAAATATCACCGCCAGATTGCTGTTACATCATGCGCATGCGCAAATCCACGACGTAGAAAAAGTCGTGAGAATGTCACATACTCACTGTCCTACGAGATAAGAATACGGTACTGAGTAATATGCTTCGATCACAAGTGATAGAAATATACAGAATAATCAATATTCTTATTACTACGGAGCATTTCGATAGCGATACTTTGTCACAGATAAATATTATGTTTTATATAACGACGCTCGCAACTGTCAAGGTTATATCAGCGTCGCCGGTGTGCCGGAATTTTGTCCCGCAGGAGTTCTTTTACATGCCAATAAATCTACTGATATGAGCCTGTCGCATTTAAGCACACTTAAATGCCATCGACCTGCCCCGGGATCGAACCCGCAACCTCGAACTCAAAAGGCCAGCTTTGTCACAGATATTTCGCGTCTTCAGTCACAGGTTTATAAATGACAATCACGTACAGTACCTGTGACAAAATATCGGTTTGTGAAATATCGGCCATCTCTATGTGGTGTCGAAATGGGACCCGTCTGTCATAAGGTACATAACCTCTTTAAAATTATAACACTTTTAACGTTTCAACTAAGTAAGTTTTAAGTTTTAAATTGTTTGTGCTTGAAAACCAGTCAGGAATCCTAACATTATCTGCTGTTGATTTAGTTGTTTGGTTTAAGCCAGGTGTGTCCAACGCGCGACCCTCGAAGCCATCGCATGCGGCCCGAAGTGATAATGTATTTTTTTGTAAGTTATAGTGTAACTTATTACTTTTTTTATTTTTTGGAAATAAGTAAATCTGTTTGGAATAAGATGAACCTACAAGAGAATGATATAAAAATATACAATAAATTGTTACCAGCAATGAAGGCCTGTGTGCGAACCTTCACCCTATTCATCTACTGTATGAGAAAAGAAAGAAATCCCAACTGTTTTGGGAAATGCCAAGACTGTTATTTATGATACCTCATAACCGCGCATAGCTTTGAAGTCTCCTTGCATTGTTGAATGCGCCGTTATCATTATACTTTTCAAAGCGGAATGCGTGCCAGATGTTTTATGAAAATTGGGTTGTAAAATTTTTAGAAATTGAAAATAACATAGATAGCTTTCAGTTTGCAGTTGTTCGCTCACATAGCAAGAGCTTTGTGGATTATCAGTTCTGTGATTTTTTAAGTGGTGATTATGGCTTCTAAGTGTAGCAGCAAGAAAAGAAAAGTTTCAGACGAAGGCAAATCATTTCAAATGAAGTGGATAAATCAGTATATTTTTTTTTTTTTTACTGAAGTAAACATTAAAGCAGTGTGTTTAATTTGTAATGAAGCAGTTTCGGTTTTTAAGGAATACAACATAAAGCGACATTATGACACCAAACATGCGTCTTCGTACCATAAATTTCAGGAACAATTTTGCAAAGACAAAGTATTTGAACTTAAAAATGAACTTTTGTGACAGCAGTTAATTTTTAAGAATATGTCCACTAAGTCCGAATCTCTGGTCAGAGCGTTATTCGTGGTACCAGAAATTATTGCAAAGAAATCTAAACCATTCTCAGACGGCGAGTTTGTTAAAGACTGCCTTCAGAGAGTTGCTGATATTATACAGTGAGTGTAGAAAGTATTGATACACCTAACGCAAATTACAAAAACTGTGTATTAATTACGCATGCATGTAATATTTAGTGAAAACATGAAACGGGTATAATATGAGGTGCTCACAACCAGAGTGGACCAAGTCCATCTGTGGTCAGTTTGTGGATTAATACAATCTCGGATGAAGAAAACTTAGATTTATTCATTGCCATAACAAACCAAGTTCATAACTCATTTGTTACTCCACAGAGGGCAGCAATTCCCATGGAAGGTAAAGGTTGCTAAGCGTGAGCCAGGAACTTTAAGACTCAATCATGGATGAATATATAATAGGATGTGAAACTTACTGAGTTTCCCGTAACACATACTAGAGGCGCTGTTGTAGAAATTGATCTTGCTGCCACCTATTGGGGGGAGGGGCGTTATTACATCTAGCAGCGCACCAAGTAGCGAAAAGAGTAATTACTCCATGCATTCAGCAGCGCACCTGGTGACGAAAATGTTAAACTGTGCAGAAAGTATTCCCTCCCACCCTCATCGAAACTAAACTAACCCAATTTAAAATAAAGCATTCAAAACTAACCCAATTTAAAATAAAACATTTACATTTTTATTCCTCACAGCATCTTCTACTGAAAATTCTTACCGGAGCCAACAGGAAGACAAAAGAGACGTTCTATTTTACACTACCCAATTAAAATATAACCAGACAGAGACAAAAAATAAAGCAAAAGGTTAGATAATTGGGATTGTATTCTTTGGGTATTTATTGTACAGCGAAATGGAAAAGTCTGCAAGAACTACTTAGATACTTCAATTTATTATATTACTATTACTTTGCAATACATTCAACAACACTTATTTTTACAACGTCCATAAACATCACTGTTTAACATACACTGCTTATACACACACGTATCACTTTATGTTCTGGGTAATGTACCCAACATGTAGTTCACCACCTACGACGTTGGGCGCTGATCATCTTATTTCAGCCCCCCGCCGCCAGATGGTGCTGACCGCAGTTTCGCATCATATATATTTATCCATGACTCAATATCTCAGAACTATTCCAGATGGACTCGGTCCATTCTGGTTGTGAACCCCTCATATATTAATCTTCATATGATTGATTCTTGAAATAGGAACGAGGGAATCTTGAAAGAAATTTTGTTTTATAATAGAAGAACTCGAAACGGCAGAAATACACACAAAAAAGTATTGACAACAGTATTACGTTTCAGTCAATAGCAAGTGTAAGTGCAGTCGAGTGGGGGTGGTTCTAGTAGCGTTGTTATGCAGTCTCTGCTAGATTTCAAGACTTCAAGGAAAATGTAGCAAGTTTCAGTCTGTTTTCTTCCTCTTTCACTATTAACACAGTTGAGGTCTCCGAGGATCTACAAATGAAGTCCGTTGATTTTCAATGTGCTTCAGATTAAAGGAATAAGTTTTACAATGTCCCCTTACTAGAAATCTATCGCAACTATTTTCCCAGGGAAAAATATTCAGGCATTAATAGACATGCACTTCGCTATACGTCACTTTTCGGTAGCACATACATATGCTAGCAAGTGTTCTCCAGGATGAAACATGTTAAGTGCGCAACGAGAACGCGAATCACCGACAGTCATCTGGAGAGTTCAATTCGAGTTGTTACAACATCAATTAAACCAGATATTGGGTGCATCGTTCGTGAGAAGCAGTGCCGATTTCAATTAAACAAAAATGTTATATTAATGTTAGATATGTTTTACGCAGAATAAATATGGGGAAATGTCTATTATTATTCGGCTGAAAACCTTTTGTCATCTAGTCTGCTGTCAAAAAAAATTAAACTTAGAATTTATAAAACAGTTATATTACCGCTTGCTCTGTATGGTTGTGAAACTTGGACTCTCACTTTGAGAGAGGAACAGAGATTAAGGGTATTCGAGAATAAGGTTCTTAGGAAAATATTTGGGGCTAAGAGGGATGAAGTTACAGGAGAATGGAGAAAGTTACACAGTGCAGAACTGCACGCATTGTATTCTTCACCTGACAGAGTTAGGAACATTAAATCCAGACGTTTGAGATTGGCAGGGCATTTAGCATGTATGGGCGAATCCAGAAATGCATATAGAGTGTTAGTTGGGAGACCGGAGAGAAAAAGACCTTTGGAGAGGCCGAGACGTAGATGGGAGGATAATATTAAAATGGATTTGAGGGAGGTGGGATATGATGATAATGACTGGATTAATCTTGCTCAGGATGGCGGACTTATGTGAGGGCGGCAATGAACCTCCGGGTTCCTTAAAAGCCTTTGTAAGTAAGTTGGATATGTTTATCTTTATAATGTTCAATTTGGATATATACATGAAAATGATGAAATATTATTTTTAAAAATTAAATCACGTGACCCGCAAACCAATCCACCTTAACGACAGTGGCCCTTTGCCAAAAAAGATTGGACACGCCTGGTTTAAGCCATCTATAAAGCGTTGCGTGTGGCTATAATATGAGTTCCGATACAGCCTCGGGTACGTTTATTTGTTGTCAATGTCATGTTTTGCATTATCTTAAGAAAAAGATTTGGAGTCCTACCGATTCCTTTCTTGTTGTCAAAACTTCCAAAACTGCTCCGGGATCCACTCAGCCTCCTCAGAGTACCGGGGGTAAAACGCGATGGGTGCTTGATGCCGAACACAACAGAAACAACGAGCTCTAATTCCATGACCCTCATGAACCTTTATGGCTGGTAAAGGAGACACCTAACAAAAAAATCATACAGATTCCAGAGTCCCTCTACGCTTATGTCTATAATGAAGATTGAAATGATTGGAAAAGAGGAAGAGTAAAATACCTAAGAAAAAAAAGTTAAAGCCCAGTATGTTCCTTCAGTCATATCGATTGCCCAGAACCAGACTGTTCCAAGTCCATTTTACTATTTTTTTTTTCAGGAGGGCTATTTTAAGCTCCTGTCATTCAAAGCTTCATGAAACAATTTGGAATAGCTTCATAGCAACCTTATGGAGAAGAATACTTTCTGTTTGATTCATGTATGCAGACAAGAACTGGAACATAATAAAACACAGATTTCTATCTTATATAAAGCTGGACTTAGAACAGTCTGGTTCTCAGCCATCGATATATTAAACTAAAACAAACAATAACGTGCATTATATTCAAAGTCTTCAAATCCAATGGACGCGAAACGTTTTAATGAGGGCTTAAACCAAACAACTAAATCAACAGCAGTTAATGTTAGAATTCCTGACTGGTTTTTAAATACAAACAATTCCATTTCGGAAGGCTTGAAATCTTAAGGCATTTCAAGAATCAGTATGTAGACAGATAACATTCTCAGTGCGTTTTAGAAAGAAAAGTATGTGTCACAGTTGGGTATTGTTTGTAAAGTGGATGTTTATTGCGCATTTAGAACAAAGAATACACACAGATACTCAGCATCTTACAGCAAGTATCCCAAACCATTTAGATAAAGTTCTTAAGCATGCAGATCTCCAAACAACATTTCCATTAAAAAATAGGGCATCGTCTTGAAATGCCACACTTTATCAGCGAGTTGTTCCTGGCTTTTACAGTTAATGAACCTCTAGTACTAAAAAAAGAAGATTTAGTTGGCAGAGAAACTAAACGCTGACCAACAATTCAACAGCAAAATAAATTACAGCTAAACTTTTGAAGCAGGAATGAAATGCTGCGGGCCTTCGACCTTTTAATGACAGTGAATGAAATATAGAGCGAGAACACGCGAACCAGAAATCATAACACTTAAAATTTGACACATTCGTCATTTCCACCGACAAAAACAATACACAAAATGTTTAATGTCTGTAATTCACTGAAATATAACAAAACTAAAATTACTCATTGGGGTTATACAAAATCAGTCAACTAATCACAGCGTGTTTCATATGTTTCATTTCACTATATCGTAGTAAATGCAGCTGCAATAGAATTACGTATTCTTGTTCATGGCATCAGTCGCAGACACATCATTACTAGAAGAAAAAATCGATGTAATTTAAATATCACATACCGCTTTGATAGCTCAGTTGATAGAGCACTGGCTTTCGATGACTGTGGAACTGGGTTCGAATCCCAGCGATAGATGAGTCGCATTTTTGTAGACAAAGCCGAGCTTCCTGAGGATATTTCTTGAGATTCTCTCGTTTCCTTCCATCATTCCTTTATCAATCTCCATTACGGATGGCATCAATCTGAGGAGCGTAGTACGCTTTTGGGAGCTAAAAGGACATTCTAGTGGAACATCATCAGAACTTTAACACTTTGAGGCTGTGCATAGACAGATGGCATCACACAGCTGAGTGACGATATCTATAAAATCGCGATCGTTTGAATTTCAAAAATCATTCAAGATTCACCACCTCTGCCAATATACTTGAATAGATATTACATTGTAATACAAACATCCATACTTTTTAAAATAGGCACAACTGGCATTCCAGTACTTTCTACTAGGCTTCCAAATTTCGTAATGTTTTTCTTAAAATATCCTCTCTTTCTTGAGACTGTTTGACACGCAGAATATGACAGATTATCTTTTAGGAACGTCTGCGTAACGATTTTGATGGTAATGCATGTATCTGTATCTTTACACCCTGTATCGAATCTTCGGACAGTTTCCGACCTCCTAAATCCTGACTGAGAAGTCTTCCGGTTTTATCTTACCTTTCTTACCAGTTTCTGTATATAACTTTTTGAAGATATATTTCTTACACCAAATGTGACACAAAATAGTCTTTCTCACGCTTTAAATGAATCTGTTTACCAATATATACAAAAAAGGAATCTGTGCTCTTCCAGTATGTGCCTATATGTTTATCACGTAACAATAGGACTACAGTTACAACTGCCCCCTGTTGCTATGAATGCAGAATTGTTTAAAGTCACAGGAAAAAGTCCAAACATGCGAGGAAGGAAGTTTTATTTTATACAACAAAACTTATGTGTATACAAACTTGCTTGTCGAAGTATAAATAAATAGTGCTTTTATTGACATAACGCTGAGGCCTCTAGTGAGTGAATCATTCTGTATTTCTCATACGGATGTATGGATGTGCCACATAGGGATCTGATCAAATTCTCAAATCATAAGAATTCAGAGGATACAGAATCGAGTCCTTCGACTCATCGCGGATGCACCCTGGTACGTCCGCAACGACAACCTACACAGAGACTTGAACGAAGAGGGGGTCGCGACAGGAAGAACTTGGCTGTGAGATTCAAACTGCGCATGCACATAATTCTCGAGCAGTGACAGCGCGATCTTTAGTTGGATTTATTTTCGCGTGAACATTCCAGATCAAATTAAAAAGTTCCCTTCGTACTCTGGTTACACATCTTGCATATACGAAAGTTAGGTTTAGTTAGTTTAGGTTTTTATTAACCAAGTCCACGCATGCGCAGTTTGATCTCACAGCCAAGTTGTTCTTGTCGTGAGCCGCACGTCTTGAACGTGCCTACTGTTGAATCCATCCTATGCAGATCCTGCATACACCATCGCTCACTCATTAGCCATTCACTACTTAATAACATCCCTAAACAACTTCCACCGCTTCGCCAATTGCGAAGATTAAAAAGAAAAATACATTCAGGCTTTATTATTAGGGAACGAAGTGAGTAGGCTACAGGCTTAAGGAAATACAGATTATAGGATGACGTTAGTTGTTTACTTTACTGATGTACCTTCAGGTTCGTAAGCAAAATGAAGGACGTTGTGTGAATGGAACTCTTTCCATTCTAAGTTTAACGGGTGCGGGTTTTGTATTGCTTATTGCATTACCTGGGTATAATAGTTGTTTCGATACAGAACGCCTATTTTTTTTTTTTTAAGTAAACCTCTCGTATGGAGTTCAGTTTGACCTAGAAAAGGTATTATGAAGGTGTATTAAAATGCCCCCAATAAAATCTCAAACTTTGCCTGTGCTTGAGTATTTTTCCATCAAGGACGAAAATACAGTATATTATGGTGTAAAGCGTGTAAGTTATACATAAAAGTTAATAAGCGTCATGATTTACAAAAACGTTGTGACACTAAAAGACACATCGAACATCTGGAATCGTTTAGTGATTTGATTTCGGATCAGTTCATTTTTTTATTATGACTTGTGTCTGATGCTGATATATACGAATATTCCGATCCATAACCTTGAGAATACACATTTTAAACACTTCATTGAAAAGTATACGTTTAGAAAATTGTTGACTCCAAGAACCATGCGTACACAATTTACACTCGTGTTATGAAGTAACTTTAAATTCTATACGAGCAGCTGTTGATAACAATAAAAGGGTTAACCTAAAACTGAAGTGTGTTCTTGAAGAAAAAAATCCTACATATTCGAAACTCTGTGAAGTGGAATATGAACTAAATAATGAACAGGCACAAGATTATAATAAATGAAAACTATTTCAAGTTTGTACCAATAACATAGTGTGACGTCGAAAAAATATTTTCTTGTTTGAGTGACAACCGAAACAGGTTTATATTTGACAATTTACGAATGTACATAGTTGTACATTGCAACAAAATTAGAGACACTCAAAGTACACCATTATTATTTAGAATGTATCACCATTTTCTACAAAGAAGAAAATGAAGTCGCTTTCGTAAATTTGTATTATACCCTACTTTTTTAGTCACCTGATTATACCGGACAATGTTTTGATTCAAGCACATCAGTGTTCTGTAGAAGTCCCTGTACTACCCTGAGTTAATGTAAACAACACGACTTGTATAATACGCGATGTAGTTAACTTCATTGGTTCGGTGTCTAAACTTCCATCCCTATTCATTATGTAAAGTTTAACATGTTATTTTACTGACCGATTGACAGGGGACAGTCGTAGGACTACAACCGGTCTGTATAGGCCTATATGTTTCTTGTGTATTTTCTTGCACAGTGTTAATAACTTCAGCACAATGGTATTTTAATTGGTTTATTTTACGACGCTCTATCAACTGCTATGGTTACCTAGCGTCTCAATGAAATGTAGATGGCAATCCCAGCGAAATGAGTCCGGGGTCCAGCGCCGAAAGTTACCCAACATTTGCTCGTAATGAGTTAAGCGGAAAATCCCGCAAAAAATCTCAACAAGGTAACTTGTTCCAACGAGGATTTGAACCCGGGCCAGCTCATTTCACGGTCAGGCATGCTAACCGTTACTCCACAGCAGTGGATCCACAATGATATTATACAACATTGTATAATAGAGTTTTCTTTAATTAAAAATCATTCCAATGTCAGAGCGATAAGGTACAATATGCCCATTTACAGGCTGCTGTGCTAGCCTTAGGGGCCTCTCCTCCGTACAGAAAGAAAAAAAAAACGCACACTTTCTTATGCATTTTATACAGTAAATAACAAAAATTTTATTTTACGTAATTGTTTGCTAAATAGTGCGCAAACAGTACCTAACGGGGGGTACAGACTTACAGTAGAGAACGAACAAAGAACGAATGCGCTTGCTGACTTAATTCGGTTGATGTGAAAGGCGCGCAGCGAATGCGAACAATAAATTGTTCGGCTCGCATTCGACAGTGATCCGTCATTTGTCGGTGCATGAAAGAGAGTTCGCATTCGCTGTGGACGGGACATTTCTACTTCATCGTAGTTATGTGTGAGCAGCGAGCACTAGAGTGACAATAGTAATATACGTTACAAGAGCGGTATGTTGAAGTTTTCATGTTCGAGGACAAGTTTGAAAAAGCGAAACGTAGTTGAGCTTTTTTTAATTTCCGAGAATTGAAAGAAAACATACCGCTCGTGTATCGTACATTATTTTGTGCGAAGATCGTTTATTACATACCTGAAAGAGGAATTTCTAATAGTTGCAATGAAATGTCCATCTTGGTTTCTGTTCAATGACGGCAAATTTTCAAAACAAAAATATCTATCTTCAACAATGTTGTTTTAAAATGTTTTCTGTGTGTACTATACTCCAGCAGGCCGTGATATACGTCTGTCTCCCCCCCCCCCCAGTCTATGATGAGTCTGGAATCTTGTAGATTTTTTCACGGCTTCCTTAATGTTACTTGCATCACGAATGCAGTAACTTTAGTGGAGTTGTAGAGTTTACTTAATTTTTGCAAATATTTAAAAACAATAATTAACAGTGCAATTTAGGTGAAATTGCAGTGGTAAGTTTCCAATTTATAATTATTACTATATTGAACGTCTCTAAAAATAATATGTTAAAAGCCTAAAACAGTAAAATCAATATGTCACTTAAGCGGTAAGAAGAGGGAAATTGTTATGTGTGTTAGGCTGGGAATACTGAATGTGGAATTTTAGACTTTCCGCGGATTGGTTTTGTGCGGAAACCAAGCAAATACGCACGATCTCGCACAAATAGGCTACATTTTACCCGACTATCAAAATGACGAAATTAAAGTGGAAAGAAGTTGTTCTTAATCCAGGTTATCACAATAATGTAACAAAACATGCTTGGGTGGCTATCGGGAAAATGTTCCGTGGGTTTATACTATTATTATTATTATTATTATTATTACTACTACTACTTATTAATTAATTAGTAATCAAATAATTAAATTTTCCAGACCAGATAAAAAGACGGCCTACAAAGAAATATATAGGCCTACCAATTAAAAAATAACAAGGTATAAAAAGAAAATAGTAAATGAGAAAACAAAAGTAATGGCCTATCTGAGAAGAGATATAAATAAGGGAAAAATTGTAATTGATAATAAACCAATACAAATTACAACAACCAAATATTTAGGATATATCATATCATAACAGAATATACCTAAGAGGAAAACATTTAAAAATATAACAAATTAAAGGCTTGTATCAAAAGACATTTGGCCAAAAGCATGAAAAAATTAAGTAGGTACTAGGTGACCATTTTGTAAGTGGAATGTAAACAGCGGCGCTGCGATCTCTGTGGGAAAGAGAAATATATAGCACTGTATTTCATTATAATCTAATTCCTTTGCTGTGGTCGTGCCAGAGAATCAGTCCCATTCCGAGGCTTATTGTATGGATTCGTAACAAGCTGTTTTATAAGGTGATGGGGTCTTGTCTATGCGGATGAAGTGAATATGTTAAGAGAAAATCCACTAACGATTAGGGAAAACACGGAAATTTTACTTGAAACAAGTAAAGCGATAGGTTTGGAAGTGAACACCGAAAAGACAAAGTATGTGATTATGTCTCGTGACCAGAATATTGTACGAAATGAAAATATAAAAATTGAAGATTTATCCTTCGAAGAGGTGGAAAAATTCAAATATCTTGGAGCAACAGTAACAAATATAAATGACACTCAGGAGGAAATTAAACGCAGAATAAATATGGGAAATGTCTGTTAATATTCGGTTGAGAAGCTTTTGTCATCAAGTCTGCTGTCAAAAAATGTGAAAGTTAGAATTTATAAAACAGTTATATTACCGGTTGTTCTGTATGGTTGTGAAACTTGGACTCTCATTTTGAGAGAGGAACAGAGATTAAGGATCTTTGAGAATAAGGTGCTTAGGAAAATATTTGCGGCTAAGAAGGATGAAGTTACAGGAGAATGGAGAAAGTTACACAACGTAGAACTTCACGCATTGTATTCTTCAACTGACATAATTAGGAACATTAAATCCACACGTTTGAGATGGGCAGGGCACGCAGCACGTATGGGCGAATCCAGAAATGCATATAGAGTGTTAGTTGGTAGGCCGGAGGGAAAAAGACCTTTGGGGAGGCCGAGGCGTAGATAGGAGGATAATATTAAACTGGATTTGAGGGAGATGGGATATGATGATAGTGACTGGTTTAATCTTGCACAGGATAAGGACCGATGGCGGGCTTATGTGAGGGCGGCAATGAACCTGTGGGTTCCTTAAAAGCTATTTGTAAGTATTTCATTATAATAAGAGAGCGATCGTACTGCATAGGTGACGTAACGGCGCGCTGTGTATTGTTACAAGCAACTGCCGTTCCAACAGAATGGTTGGGTAATACGTATAATTAAGTTTCCATAATGTAATATCAAAACAAATTTTGAAACATGGGAGTGAAACTTGGGTTTTTAAATCTAAAGACAAGAAAAGGTCAGAGGCAGCATAAATGCGGTTCCTAATATCAATATTTTATATTTTGGTGAAGCTGATTTTCGATATGTGTAACCAAAAAGAAAAAAGTACCGATAATAAAAAATATATATTAAATATAACATAATGCAATTAAATAACATCTTATTTCACGAAATACCCAGAAAAAGAGTGGCTTCGTTTAACATTTAAATCACCCAGTTCATTTTAAAGAAATACAGAGCCAAATTATAGGGGACTGAAGTAAAAAGGAAAATTGATTCATTATTGACATCTTTCCGGGGGTAAAGACAGAAGTTGAGGAAGAAAATGGGAATGGGAAGTGATGAACTATGCGAATGAGCATAGTACGCGTAGAAACATATGATATTTCTGCATTAACTCCAAGAAAAACAATTGATATAATTTTTACAACCAGCTGTTTCGACACTTTGAATAAATACATCAAACTTGTGTACGAACCCTGTTGCCAGATATCTAAACATGACTGCTAATATTTCGTAAATAGATACTGCGTAAATTTTTTGTCATATTCTGCATCGTAACATTTCGAAATTCATTGCTAATATTCGACAGAAGTTCTGAAACTGTCCTGATTCAACTCGACGTAGTAGTTTTCTTCCTCATACTACACTTTCCTACGCTCTTTGAACCATCGCTACAACCTTTCCTGCTAAAGCAGACACTTGTTTCGGCACTGTTACCTATTCTTCTTGCACACATACTCGCTTCTATACTGTCACCTATTCTATAAGCACAGGCACTCGTTTAGACACTGTCACCCGTGTTGGCAAGTTATCTTATCCTGGTGTTAGGGATTTTGTCTTTGATGGATACTTCTAGGACTTTCCGTTCCATCTCCCTTTGACAGACTTGGATGTATTTCTGTTGGCTATCCGTCAGGTTCCAGGTTTGGCAGTCATACAGTAGAATCGGGAAAACGCATGATTCAAGTGCCTCGAATTTTAACTTGCAGTTGTTTTTTGTTTAGCAAAATGAATTTTAGCGTCCATAATGTTTTCCATGTTAGGGGCAGTCTTCTTTTCAGTTCTTCGTCCATGTTGTGTCGAAAGCTTACTAACTGACCCAGGTAGACGTATTCCGAAACATACCGTAGTTCGACTGAATCTACTCTGATCGGTATTGGCTAGTCATTTGTCATAACTTTACTCTTGTTCATATTCATTAAGAGTCCAGCATTTTTGCTAAGAGTGCTGAGGTCCTGGAACATTGCATTGTATATCTTTTAAAAAAATGAGACAGTGTCACAGTAGAAAGTTAAAAAACACAAAAGCATTTACCTTAGTTTAATATGAATGTTTTCCAATAGGCTAAGTAAAACAAAAAAATTAAGTTATGTAAAATAAAAAAAATAAAGAGTTCGATAAGCAATTGAACCAATATCATCACTGCACATTCTGAACATTTGTAAGTTGAAAGCTTAGTGATTTTCCTGATGTTTTCACACTGATGCTGTACTGTCAGCCTTAGTACTAACATAACCTAAAATTTTGTCTGTAGACCTTTAACGCCACATGGCGTTAAAGCGTTACTGAGTACTTGATAACATTTTATTTATTTATTTATTTATTTAGTAATAACATATACATAAAAACGTTACATTAAAATACCCCGAAAGAGCAAAGCTCGTGTTCGGGGACAGTTCCGTTACATATATACACATACTTTGTAGACAAAATACTTAAGAAAAAAGCTCACATAAAGATTGTAATAAAATTAGTAAATAATAATACTAATAATAACTGAGTGAAAAAAGAGACGATGTTTAGATTGATGGATTAATATTAAATTATTATTAGTAGTATAATTAGTGCAGGTCATGTTGATATAGTAACCAAGATAAAATAGAAAAATACACTTAGGATAGAAATAAACTTGTTTTACAATACATGGTACATAATATATATACAGGGAAGTCTGTCATTTAAATTTTGTAATTCTGGATCTGAAAATTTCATTGCTTAAAGTAGTCAATTCTGGATGAAATTTTATTATCGAATTATATAGCCGTGGACCATAATTTGTACTGTGTAGTAAAGCAGCAGATGTGAAATATTTAGGTTCAACTAATTTAAGAATTTCATTTCGTCTCGTATTATGAGCATGTGGCTGAGCTACAAATTTCGTTCTATTTTTATGATAGAATTTCATTAAAGAGTATTTATAAATTTGGTCAATTCTAAAAACATTCAATTCAGAATGGATCAAATTTGTTGGATAATCCAGTCGCCTTTTCAAACAAATTTTGATTATACGTTTTTGCAACATAATTAGAGGAAAAAGAGCAGTTTTTGTAATGCCTCCCCATCCAATTATACCATATTGGATAACAGATTCAACTAGAGCCAAATAAACCAAACGTAATACATGAGTAGGCAAGTAATGGCGAAGGTTTACAAATTTGTAAATTGTTTTACGTATCCTGTTGCTTAAAAAGGTGATTTGTCTATCACATTTCAAGTGCTGATCAACAATAATTCCCAGGTATTTCACATCTACAGATTCTTTCAGGCAAGGGAATTTACAGTTGTAGAGAGTTTACAAAATGAGTTGTGGATTATTAATTTTAAATGAGAAAGTGATTTCAATTTGTTCAATCCAGAGACTGTTAAAGAAAATGGCACCAAAGTAGTTTTAGTTATATTTAGAGATAGCAAATTTGCATCAAGCCAGTTTTTGATCAAATTTATACCTACATTGGCATGTTTATAAGTGTC
Organism: Periplaneta americana; assembly: GCF_040183065.1. Taxonomy (NCBI): domain Eukaryota; kingdom Metazoa; phylum Arthropoda; class Insecta; order Blattodea; family Blattidae; genus Periplaneta; species Periplaneta americana. The sequence continues at coordinate 89,292,493 of NC_091128.1, forward strand.
CTCCCAAGTTAAACCACTGAAAATCACCACCGTATCATCAGCGTAAGAATAACAGGAGCCATTATGTACTTTCAAATCAATGTTTAATAAATCATTAATATATATTAAAAATAGAATAGGACCTAAAATTGTTCCCTGAGGGACACCTATATCAATATTTACATTTTCACTGATATTATCATCAATTTTGGTTACCTGAGTTCTTTTGTTTAAGTATGATTGAAATAACTTATGCGCAATACCCCTGACTTCTATATCAAATAATTTGTCCAGAAGTAAACGATGGTTAACCGTGTCAAAAGCTTTCCTTAAATCTAAGAAAATCCCTAAACATTTAGAACCGTAATCCAACTCCTGTATAATTTTACCAGTGACTTCAATAATTGCGTCATCCGTAGATAATTTATTTCTGAAGCCATACTGATGTTTGGAGAGAATTTCATTTTTCTCTAAGTAATTTACTAATCTGTTTTTTAAACATTTTTCTAATATCTTTGAGAAGGTAGAGAGCAAGGATATAGGTCTATAGTTATTCAGACTTTTTCTTTCCCCTGACTTATGGACCGGTACAACTACAGCATTTTTCAGAGATTCTGGGAAAACTCCTTGGGTGAGACATAGATTGAATATATAAACAAGCGGTTTTAATATATGTTTAATGATAATCTTTAATGTGTTATTTGTAATTTTGTCGATTCCCGGTGAGACATTATTTTTTAAGGATTTAACAATATTATAAATTTCTTCTTCGGTTACTGGTGATAAAAACATGGAGGAAGATGCGTGCTTATTATGGCCACTGCAATAATTTTTCGTGTTAAATGCCGATTTGTTGATGTTCGATGCAATGTTATGTCCTACTTTTGAGAAATATTTATTAAATTCATTAGCTATGTCTTTTTTGTTTTTAAATATTTCTCCCTCTTCATTTAAAATCTCTGATATGATACTATTTTGGTTCACATTTACGTCTGTGGCTTCATTAATAGTTTGCCAAAATTTCCTAGGATTATTTCGATACTTCTGAAATTGAGATTAATAATACTGAGTTTTCATGTTTCTTATAATAAGAGTTAAGGTATGATATGCCTGTTTCTCTAACATTTTCAAATTTTATAGATAGCAAATACTTTCTATACATAGAAGAATGTTTAAGGGTCACGAAAATATATAGTTTAATATAGTTATTATTTGGTCAACACACAAAATAAAATATTGCCTCATACCTTGATATAAGTACAGCCATTCACTATCAACACACAACAGGAAAATGATGGAATATAATGTCACTCGTAAATGTCAGCGGACAGCTAGTAACTCATTTCATCACTAGATTGCAAGCGAATGCAGGCTACAGTAGTGCACTGCCGAAAACTTGTGTCGTTAACAAATTTTAATAGGGTGGTGTTAAAGGTATACATGGCGTTATTTGGCTCAGGCAACTTATGCTATAATTTTAATATAACAATAAAAAAATGGTAGGAAAATTAAAATTTCACAATACTATAATATTGTACAATATATAAAATATGGACATTGCGATAGTTGTTTTCTGTACAGTCCGACATGGCTTAATAAACTAGAAAACGAAGTTTTGCCAATTTAAGGGTTAATGTCCATAGCGTGTTTCTATTGTTTAAATGGCATACTCGTATATTGTAAGAGAGGAATTATTTCAAACTAAATTGGGTAGGCCTACAATGTCTCACACGATTACAACAATCATATCGTAAAGAAACTAACCAACTTCACAAGAAAATTAAAAGAATTTTAGGACGACGATATATGAAAGATACACAAAATGAAATTCTACAAAACAATGGTCATACCCGCTCTGTTGTATGGTAGCGAAAATGGATCCTGAAAATCAAGGACAAAAGTAGAATGCAGGCGATAAATTAAATTTCTCAGATGAGTTAAAAGATCTATAAGACGATCTTATAAGAAATTAAACAACTCGAGAACTGAAGTAGCAGTAAATGTGATACAACTAAAGAATATAAACAAAGATGACACCAAAATGTTCTAAGAATGGAAGACATCACTTACCAAAGCCAACTGTGATATCAATCAAATGAAGAGAGAAATGTTAAACAACAAAGAAAACAATGGACTGACGAATCGCAACGGACAAGAGTGCCTATCAGTAAAGTAGATAATGATGACTGCGGTGATATTGACTGTGATTATGTGATCGTTCAAGTTGATGATTATGAACTGTGTCCTCCTCTCTGCTCTATTTGTCTCAGGAAAGAACAATTCTAGCTACATGTAAATGTAATTTATGTACGCCTTGAGGTATTCGTACTATTAAAAGAGTACCGACAGAGGTCATTCTTATTTTGTAAGGAAATGCTCAAAAGCGAACGTTAAGAAGTCGAACAAAGCACAAATGAAACGCGCTTTAATTCTAGGAATCTCTAGATGGCTGCTGCCTTTTATTCATCAAGATCCATGTGCGTGGGATGAAGCTTTCAATTAAACTGGACGAGATTTATCACGTGCGCTCTGAATAATTACTATAAAATTGGTAATGCGAGCGCACGGCCGCTGAAGCCTGATAATTTATAAGATTGCGCCCTACGTGGATGCATTCAGCTAAGACCGGTTACACTTCCTAAAAAACCGCACTTTGTCACCTGTCAGGCCGGCCTCCTACTGTCTTCTCTTTTGCTTACCAAGTCTTTCATACTACCTGCAAGGATAATTCCATATATGGTCTTTTCTAAGCACAATTCCACATGGATACATGGTGGAACACCTTTTACTTGTGAGTCAGCACGGTGTATTGACTGCAGTTGAGATATCACAGTGATAACTGACAAACCTTCATATTCTAAGGGCAAAATTCCAACACAAGAACGCGGCATCCATGAAGTGTCAAAGCTATTTCCAATGCGTACATCACTACCGGTCTGGCTTACCTTTCATTTTCATTTTTATAAAGCATTTGAATATGGAATAGCCTACGAAGTGTGATCAAATGAAATGTGGTCTGCTGTCTTTGAAGTGTGATCACATGTGGTACGAAGCATTATAATTGCCTTGCACAGAGCAATCGAGAACAGTTTGGTTCTTATCTGCAGGATGCTCTGGTTCACCCACCTTACAGTCCCGAAATGTCATCAAGTGACTTTCATTTGAACGGCCTTTTATAGAGCACTAAAAGAGCACATATTCCGAAGAGATGAAGTACTGAAGGGCGCAGCGCAAAAAAGCTTCGAGAAGCACCAATATCTTTTTCTCTCAGCCTCCCCACACAATGTGATTTCTGTGTGAATGTCTACGGAGACTTCTTCTAAGGAAACCTACTGAATTCATGCATCCAGCTGATGGTATCTGACGTCTCCCATACAATGGGATGCCTATGTGAATGTTTATGGAAATTTCTTCTAAGGAAACCTACTGCATTCATGCATCCAGCTGACGGTATCCGACGCCTCCCCAAACAATGAGATGCCTATGTGAATGCCTCTGGAAACTTCTTCTAAGGAAACCTACTGCATTCATTCATCCAGCAGACGGCATCCAACGCCTCCCCACACAATGTGATGCCTTTGTGAATGAGTAAAGAGACTTCTTCAAATAAAATCTACTGCATTCATGTATGCAACTGACGGCATCCGATGCGTCCTGCAAGTACAAGAATAATGCAAAATTTTGCATAAATATAAGTTAACTGTAGAAGTCTTGAACTTTTATTTGTATGTTTTACAGTTTAAACGGTGTGTATTCACATGTATTTTGACAAGTCATATGCTATGTTCAAATTTTTAGTATGAAACATTGAAATAAAATTAAAATAATTATAATATATCTTCATTTTGTTATTTTATCGCAGAAAAGGGCCTCTGTCGGTAATTTTTAAATATATTTTCCTGGATGTAAACTGGCTCAATTTTTGTTCTGAATAGTACAAAATATGCATTACACACTTGTAAACAATGCTTCCAAAGCGTAATTTGCATTAGTAAAAATTAAACATTTTCTCGAAAGTATAGAAAACGGACTCAGGTCTCTTTCTGAAAAAAGATATTCAAATGTTTCACACAAAAGTCAAGGATTCATTCAAATCGTTTTTGCATAGGTTCAAAACAAATTTAAAATATTTTGTATTGAAGAGAATTCAACGGAACTTTATAAACAGGCTGAGCGGACTGCTCTGTGTTGCCAAGCAACAGAGCTCTATTATGGAACTGAATCTGACGAAACATGGCGGTCGTTGGCTTTACGATCAAAGATATGGGACGTAAAGATAGGAGCCGGCATAGTGATTTATCGATTGATTGCGTGTAACACAGACTATGATTGATCGCTACCGATATCAGATCAGCTGTTACGGTACGCTCTTGGAGACTAATATATACAGAGAGCTACACCATCAATAGTGCTGTACAATGTACATATTCTTCCTTCTTTCGTCATACGATGAATCAGTATTGTAAAGCTGACGCGAGAACAAAATGTCTATAGTCGATTTATAGTAAATAGATATTTTTGTCACCTAATGTTACGTTTTTTTACTTGGTTATTTAACGACGCTGTATCAACCACAAGGTTATTTAGCGTCGATATTTGGCGAGATGAGGACGAGGATTCGCCATAGATTACCTGAAATTTGCCTTATGGTTGAGGAAAACCTCGGAAAAAACTCAACCAGGTAATCAGTCCAAGCTGGAATCGAACCCGCGCCCGAACGCAACTCCGGATCGGCAGGCAAGCGCCTTAGCCGACTGAGCTACGCCGGTGCTTGTTACGTTTTACTTTCTCACTGCCGGTACACGAAAAGTACTGTAATGTTAACATTTTCACATAATTACATGTTTTCAGCGTAAGTTTGCCACAAAATACGTTAATATGCCTTCCCCCCTGTCGTATGCACTCATGCATGCGACGATTTGTAGGATTCTTTACCTAAGAGTCAATTTATCCGGGAATTCATTCATTTGTCCATAGTTTTCTGCCCAAGGGCACATCCTTCACTGCAAAACTAACATTCTGCAATCTTTCCTCTTATCTGCCTTCGTCTTCGTCTCCACATATCATCCATATACAGTATCTTAATGTCGTCATCATCCGATATCTTCTTCTGCCCCCAACTTTTTTTTCGTTCAACATTCCTTCCAATACATTCTTCAGTAGGCAGTTTCTTCTTAGCCAGTGACCCAGTCCATTCCATTTTCTCTTTCTGATTAGTTTCAGCAACATTCTTTCTCCACCAACTCTTTCTATCATAGCTTCATTTCTTATTTTGTCTGTCCATTTCACACATCCTATTATCCTCTATATCCACATTTCAAATGCTTCTAGTCGTTTCTCTCCAATTTGTCGTAACGTCCATACTTCTGTCTCATACAATGTCACACTTCACACAAAGCACTTCACTAGTCTCATTCTTAGTTCTTTATCCAAATTGTCCGCAGAAGATGTTCCTTCTTCCACTAAAAGCTTCTTTGTCATTGCTATTCTCTTTTGACTTCCTAGACTAGAAGAATTTGCAATGTGGATATAGAAAAGAATGGTTTCTTGCTTAATCACGAAAAAGACTATCAACATAACTTTTACCCTAAGTCATCTAACAAGTAAGGTCTTTCACTGCAAACCCAGCTTTCTCCAGTCCTTCCTATTTTGTCTTCCTCTTTGTTTCCTCATATGATCCATATATCTTAATGTCGTCTATCATCTGATATCTTCTTCTACCCCGAACTCTTCTCCCGTTTACCATTCCTTCCAGTGCATTCTTCAGTAGACAGTTTCTTCTCAGCCAGTGACTCAATTCCTTTTCCTCTTCCTGATCAGTTTCAGCATCATTCTTTCTTCACCCACACTTTCCAACACAGCTTCATTTCTTATTCTGTCTGTCCACTTCACACGTTCCATTCTTCTCCATATCCACATTTAAAATCCTTCTATTCGCTTCTCTTCACTTCGTCGTAATGTTCATGTTTCTGCCCCATACAATGCAACACTCCATACAAAGCACTTCACTGGTCTCCTCCTTAGTTCTTTGATATTAGGATATATGGATCATATGCGGAGACAAAGAGGAAGACAGAAAGCAGGAAAGAGTGGAGAATACTGGGTTTGTAGCGAAAGACCTGCTATTGGGCAGAAAACTATAAAGGAATGGTTTCAGCAACAATTAATTGTCATATTATTTTTTTATGTGACGCATTTCAAGTGGTCCCCTGGGTATCTTATGTTTTTTTGCAATTTTACCGCAAATAGTTCATGACACGTTGCAATTAACCTGGAGTTTCCTTGATTTCTTGTACTTTTATCTGAACCCTGTCCTTCAGATTCTGGATACAGTGTGCTCGGATCTGAACACGTAAACCTTTGATCCAGCGACAAACATTCCACACCAATGAGAACGATAAGTAGAAATATAATCAGAATCTAAGTAGTCTTGTTTACCAATTCTGAAGCTCGGCTTATGAAGATCACAGATACCAGACTTTTACTAGTAGGAGAACTCCCTAGAGTCAGCAACGTAAAAATACAGAACAAACAGAAGTCGAGGAACAAACCCAATCCCAAGGGAAGGAAAATAAATTACAAATCTTCAACATCAGCACCATTAATCTCAGTATGAATTTATACGCGATAATACAAACAATGTATCTATGTAATTATTTCTTTAAAAATAGCCTACAGCACTTTACACGTTTAATGCCTGTGTTATTTCCAAGTCGGGCGTTTAAGTCACCGGCCATGTCTACTGCAATAGCAGCTCATTCGTATAATGGTGATACTGTGTCAAGTTACCGAGTTTGCAGCATTTATATAATCCTAATGAATTATTTAAATAGGTGCACTTCTACTCATGCGCGTGCTTACTTTAAATCAGGATTGTCCAACCGAGGGCTGTATTCGTTGGCATGGCTCTGGTGTCACAACTACAATCCTTAATTCATTAAAACAGCTAGGTAATTTAGATTCGATAGTGGAACTCGAGTGTACATAGACTGGTTGAGTAAAGATATGATTCCGAACAGAGAGAATCGCTTTTTCTTCGGTGTTCTTTCGAGTGTTTACAAAAATCACAATCGGAAAACTGAACACAACACTAATGTAACCCTGTAGTTATATTCGAAAGGGAAAGAAAAGATAGCAGCAGCAAGAGTTGCAGTAGTAGCAGCAGTCAAATAAAAGTTCCTATAATCTGGCTTATTTTAGTAACCATCAGCTTGTTTCTTATATCGAGATAATAATTTTTTTCATTTTTGGAGCAGTCTTTGATATAACCTACAAACTGCATACATACGGTTAACAGCCAGTTTACTTGATTTCATTACTATACAGCATGATTGTCATCATGCTGTACAACTTCATCAGAATTTCTTTCATAGTTTACTTACTTAATTATGGCTTTTAAGAAACCCGGAGGTTCATTCCCGCCCTCACATAAGCCCGCCATCGGTTCCTATCCTGTGCATAATTAATCCAGTCTCTATCATCATATCCCACCTCCCTCAAATCAATTTTAATATTATCCTCCCATGCACGTCTCGGCCTCCCCAAAGGTCTTTTTCCTCCGGCCTCCCAACTAACACTCTATATGCATTTCTGCATTCGCCAATACGTACTACATGCCCTGCCCCTCTCAAACGTCTGGATTTAATGTTCCTAATTACGTCAGGTGAGGAATACAATGCGTACAGATTCTTTCATAGTTATATCTTTCAATTTTCTTACAATTGTGCATAATACAGATTGATTCATAACTAAAGACCTGCGCTTTAGAAATTAGTTCTATGGATCATTTTGAGCATAAAATTTCATTTGAGCATGGGTCCGATTATCAACCGTTAAGGAGTTACAGCTGATTGAATTCTATGAACGTACTAGTGGTTTTGAGCAGAACTAAGAAGTATTCATTTAAAATACACATAAAATATTAATTCAAAATAACAAAATAAACATACCTCAGTTTGGAAGCAGATTTTCAATATGCCTCCTTCCACTTCAATACACTTGGCCGCACGTATGTGAATGGCGTTTAGCGTTCCGTACCTCGTCACGGCTGTCCTTGATAAGCATAGCTGATAATCACCAGATCTATCTTTCCCTTCATCCCCGTACTTCACGTCACAGCGCAACCCTGCGTTTAGTTTACGTTCCAATGTTTCTATTATGATGCAAGTAATTCCAAAGCCAGATGAATTAGTATGACGTTTGAATTTTTACGAATAACTTTCAAATTAATGACAACCGGATGCATGTTTATTTGATTTTTTTTTTTTTTGCTCAAAATGGCCTGTAGAACTGATTCCTAAAGAGCGGGTCATTAGTCAGTAATCACCCTGTACATGTATCTAAAAATTTAATTTTAACGTACATTTTTAAATATAGGCCTATCGCCTACTAGTGCAACATGTGATGTAGTAAAAATATAAAATAATAATAATAATAATAATAATAATAGTAATAATAATAATAATAATCACATAATGCACACATAACTCTCATTTAATAATTACAGACATTATGCCCAAGAAGTTACATACAAACCTCAAAAATTAAAAAGAAAATAAAAAGATCACTGAATCATTTATGGATAGCTACGAATGAAAAATACACAGATCTAAAAAGAAAAGCTTTAAACTTATCCTTTTCAACCACATACACATGCGAAGCAATATTTTTCGGGAGTCTCTACAATTAAGACAAAACACAGAACCGAATGGACATTAGTGCTGTACTACATCTTGCAGTATCAATGTTGGAACCACGAATCGAAAAGATTTTAGCAAATAAATAAGAGCACATGTCGCTCTGAGTAAATGTCAATGACGTTGAGAAAATGAGAATAAACAAACTGTTTGCTGATGTGGTTATAAGATTTCGAATTTAAATATTGTACATTTTAATAATGAACCTTAAAAATAAACAATAAATTACAACTTGACCAAAAAATGTTCTCTATAATTTGCCGGTCCGTGAACATCAAAAGATTTAAAAACGCTGCCTTAATACAGTCTATCTGATCTTCTAATCTTAAATCTACGAGCGTTGGGGCATAAATCATGACGATTTTTTTTGTGTGTGTGAAAATGTGAGCGCGGTTCGAAATTTTGAAATACGCATCCATAAACGACACAGCATCATGCTACTTTAAAGGGCAGGGTAATGTATGTGCTACTTGAATAGAAAGTTACGTGTATTAGTGGGATAGGATAGCGTAGGGTAGAGATCAAACATCCATAAAGGACAAAACATCATGCTATTTGTGTTTATTAAATTAGTTGGAATAATATTACAGCACACATACTCAACCTAAAAACCATCGGATCACATACATTATGCATGGCGCGGCGGTTGATTCACAACTGCATTACGCGTAACATCGCTCTCTGTGCGATAATCATAGCATTACTATCCCCGTAGTGTTGCGACCACATATCTGCATTTACGGCACGGCAGTCGACTCACAACTGAATTCGTATTCCTCTAAGTGAAATAACCATATATAACACTGCCATCTAGTGTTGCACCTCCATACGTAGATGTAATACGATATACGACATATCATGATAACATCGCTTAACTTTGAAAAAAAAATTGCCATGACTTACGCCCCAACCCTTGTAGAGCTATTTTCATTCATTCATTCATTTAGTTTTCTGCCCAATGGCAGGTCTTTCACTGCAAACTCAGCTTTCTCCAATATTTCCTATTTTCTGCCTTCCTTTTCGTTTCCTCATATGATCCATATATCTTAATGTCGTCTATGATCTGATATCTTCTTCTACCCCGAACTCTTCTCCCGTTCACCATTCCTTCCAGTGCTTCCTTCAGTAGGTAGTTTCTTCTCAGCCAGTGACCCAACCAATTCCTTTTCCTCTTCTTGATCAGTTTCAGTATCATTCTTTCTTCACCCACTCTTTCCAACACAGCTTCATTTCTTACTCTCTCTGTCCGCTTCACACGTTCCATTCTTCTCCCATATCCACATTTCAAATGCTTCTATTCGCTTCTCTTCACTTCGTAGTAATGCCCAGGTTTCTGTCCCATACAATGCCATATTCCATATAAAGCACTTCACTAGTCTCTTCCTTAGTTCTCTTTCCAGAGGTCCGCAGAAAATTCTCTTTTTATATTAAAAGCTTCCTTTGTCATTGCTATCCTCCTTTTGACTTCCTGGCAGCATCTCATGTTACTGCTTATAGTACACCCCAAGTATTTGAAGCTGTCCACTGTTCTACTGCCTCATTTATAATTCGCAAGCTTATCTTCTGTATTTTTCTTCCTATGATCATGCTCTCCGTCTTATTTGCATTTGTCTTCATCCCATATTGCTCACAGCTGTCATTTCGCTGCAGTAGCATATCCTTTAGTATAATTTCCTCTTCTGCTAACAATGCCATATCATCAGCAAATCTTATGCAGTTTATTCTTCTTCCTCCTAGTATTTTATGTCTCCATTGTTTTTATTTATAATTTTTCCATTCTAGTGTATATTTTAAAGTTTATAAGAAATGTTCTTTCTGCTGGTCTTTTCTTTTTCCATATATCTGAATCACACAGCAGCGATGTCAAAATAAATTAATGAAATTTAATCCCCCGTGGACAGCCCTGTTTTGAATTGACGTTCTTACAAAGTAATTAATGTCAAACTTTCAGAGGCACTTACCCTGCGCGCATCAACAAATTAAAGGAAATAATTTTCATGTTTCGTGACGTGTAACTTGGAATGTACAACTGCTTTTCTTCCGATTCAAACATTTTCTTTACAGTAATTAAGTACAAAATTATATTAAGATGCTCCGCATTAGAAATCAATCTTGGTTACCATGGTAACACGCTGGCACATGTTACAGAGTTCTTGCTAATTAACACGTGAATACTTACAGGAGAGCCATTAATTTGATACAAGAATAAAATTTAATTCCTGACTGTACAGATGTACTGACACTGCTGAATATCTCCGTGGCGATTTCCAACAAGTTCTTAAATGATCGCACACATTATACTTTGAACGCCATTTCTTTTCGCTGGCTAACTACTTATACATAGAGAGTACATAAATCTTCATACTCATGACGTAACTCGTGTATGTAAAGCATTCAAGTGAAGGTATTTGCTAACAGCAAATGCTAGTATGCAATGTAATTATATAAATTGGACAATTAGCTGTGAAGCGTATGCAAAGAGCTACAAGTTACTTGCCAATAACAATAGCGACACTGATGGAGCAATAAAGTGAAATTGTGTAACAAAATCTGCACTAAGAAACAAAGATCAGTATGAACCAATAGGCTACAATTCTCAAATCTTGTTTCTTTCATTGCACAACTTGTGTAGAGTCTGTTCAGTTTCCTCGAGTGCAGTTCCACAGAACAAACTTTGCCAACTGACCCCCTACCGCCCCTACTAATTGGTAGTCATAAATAAATGTTTTTCTTATTACAACAGAAATCTTATCTTCGTATGTCAATAACCAATCACAAATAACTCTCGTTTAGAAAAGTGGCATCTTCCCTTCATCTCCACGTGGAGGAAAGTTTCCACATCTACGAATAAAACTGCAGCAGTCATTGAGTGGTCGAGGGTCGCTAGGAATGGCAGCTGTGCAGCATGTGAATGGGAGTGGTCAGAGGTGCTTGGGTAGTAAGTCGTAAATCTGTTAAATAGACGTTAAAAGAATATACCGGATGCACATGAGAAAATTGTACGACTATACAGCGTGCTACTATTCATGCTTGTGACATTCCTTCCCTTAATGTGGTAGTTCTTAGGTTATGTCAATTTTCGGCTTTTCCCTTTAAAAATGTTAAGTTCCTTCAAACAGAACGGTGAAAAACGGAGTCAGACGATTGGTTAACAGGCTTGGAGCTATCATAGATACTTCGTAGCAACCCAAAATTCCCTCGCAAGAAGGCGCGGTCGCGTACCTTTCGTTTCTCTTCTCATTTCCCTCACTCAGTCCATCATTCATTAATTCAAATATGTTACGTGATTTTGTAAAGTTTATTCTTATTTGAAACTAAAAGATATCCCTTACTCTGATGTACTCTGCTGTTCTTAACCTTTCTATTAGAAGAAATAAAAAAAGTGTATGTGGAACCTTGGTTGCGAAGAGTTTCATACTTCATAATGTGTTTATATCGTCTTTTATACATTAGAAAGCAATCAAGAAATTCTCGGCAAAGAATACCTTAATAGAAAAGAGTTATATGTATTAAAGGGATGGTGGATCGAAAAACAGAAATGTGAAGGTCCACCATAACTGTGAATTGTAATGTTGAATGACAAATAAATATCAATATCAATATCGTCTTTTATTCCCAACATTAATTTTATTTTATTTATAGCAAATCCTTTACAATTGTCAATGCCATGAAATAACTCATTACTGCACAAGTAAAATAATGATATCTAGTATGCTGTTTATCAAACTCTTAGCAACTCTCAGAAATAACTCAATACTTCATATGTAAAATAATGATATCTGGTGTACTGTTTATCAAATTCTTAGAAACTCTCAGAAATAACTCATTAATTCACATGTAAAATAATGATATCTAATATACTGTTTATCAAACTTAGCAACTTTCAGAAATAACTCATTACTTAACATGTAAAATAATGATATCTAGTATACTGTTTATCAAACTCTTAGCAACTTTCAGAAATAACTCATTACTTAACATGTAAAATAATGATATCTAGTGTACTGTTTATAAAACTCTTAGCAACTCTCAGAAATAACTCATTACTTAACATGTAAAATAATGATATCTAGTATACTGTCAAACTATTAGCAACTTTCAGAAATAACTCATTACTTGACATGTAAAATAATAGTATCTAGTATACTGTTTATCAAACTCTTAGCAACTCTCAGAAATAATTCAATACTTCATATGTAAAGTAATGATATCTAATGTACTGTTTATCAAATTCTTAGAAACTCTCAGAAATAACTCATTAATTCACATGTAAAATAATGATATCTAGTAAACTGTTTATCAAACTCTTAGCAACTCTAAGAAATAACTCAATACTTCATATGTAAAGTAATGATATCTAGTCTACTGTTTATCAAATTCTTAGAAACTCTCAGAAATAACTCATTACTTACTTACTTACTGGCTTTTAAGGAACCCGGAGGTTCATTGCCGCCCTCACATAAGCCCGCCATTGGTCCCTATCCTGAGCAAAATTAATCCATTCTTTATCATCATATCCCTTCTCCCTCAAATCCATTAACTCATTACTAAACATGTAAAATAATGATATCTAGCATACTGTTTATCAAATTCTTAGCAATTCTCAGAAATAACTCAATAGTTCACATGTAAAATAATGATATCTAGTACACTGTTTATCAAACTCTTAGCAACTTTCAGAAATAACTCATTACTTGACATGTAAAATAATAGTATATCTAGTATACTGTTTATCAAACTCTTAGCAACTTTCAGAAATAACTCATTACTTGACATGTAAAATAATGGTATCTAGTATACTGTTTATCAAATTCTTAGTAACTCTCAGAAATAACTCATTACTTCACATGTAAAATAATGGTATCTAGTGTACTGTTTATCAAATTCTTAGTAACTCTCAGATATAACTCATTATTTCACATGTAAAATAATGGTATCTAGTGTACTGTTTATCAAACTCTTAGCAACTTTCAGAAATAACTCATTACTTTACATGTAAAATAATAGTATCTAGTATACTGTTTATCAAACTCTTAGTAACTCTCAGATAGAACTCATTACTTCACATGTAAAATAACGGTATGTAGTGTACTGTTTATCAAACTCTTGCAACTGTCAGAAATAACTCATCACTTCACATGTAAAATTTAAATTATGGTTTATTTAACGATGCTCGTACTGCAGATGTTATATCAGCGTCACTGGTGTGCCGGAATTTTGTTCCGCAGGAGTTCTTTTACATGCCAGTAAATCTACTGACATTAGCCTGTCACAATTAAACACACTTAAATGCCATCGACCTGAGCCGGGATCGAACCCGCAACCTCGAGCAAAGGAGGTCAGCGCTATACCGATTACGGTACCCAGGCCGATCTTCACATGTAAAATAATGTAAAATAAATGGAGTATATTACTTAAAATCTGTACTGTTTATCAAACTCTTGCAACTGTCAGAAATAACTCATCACTTCACATGTAAAATTTAAATTATGGTTTATTTAACGATGCTCGTACTGCAGATGTTATATCAGCGTCACTGGTGTGCCGGAATTTTGTTCCGCAGGAGTTCTTTTACATGCCAGTAAATCTACTGACATTAGCCTGTCACAATTAAACACACTTAAATGCCATCGACCTGGGCCGGGATCGAACCCGCAACCTCGAGCAAAGGAGGCCAGCGCTATACCGATTACGGTACCCAGGCCGATCTTCACATGTAAAATAATGTAAAATAAATGGAGTATATTACTTAAAATCTGTTTATTTTCTGACAACTTTACATACTGGGCTCAATATCATGTCTTTTAGTTTTTTAGTTATTACAAGTTTAAGTATTCTTACATATTTTCCTTCCCTGATTCTGTCACCCCGATTTCTCTACTGACCTTTCGATATATAATGTAAGCTACATTAAATACTACATAGGTAGGATAGGAGACACAAGTACGATGAGGAGAATGATGAAGAGGGCTGGAACACAGGGACCTGTGGAAGAAGAAAGCGATTAGGACACAATTTTAAATTAGGTTTATATGTTTCATCGTATAAATGAGATCAAAAGATATATGAACGGAAAGGCTGTAAAACAGTAGAAAGAGAATAACAGTTAGTATTTAAATTAGGTTTATGTCTTTCATTACAAACATATGAAGAGGACCGAAGAACAGAGAACAGTGGATTCGTACTTCAGACAATTAAGCACACTCTCAAATTTACTGTACCAAATGACGCATTTAGTCTGCTGCTCAATATCAGTAACTATTTTAACAACTGTTTTAACAATCCGTATTTTTCGTTTCATATTTTGCAAAAGGCCTTGTCATTTCATATTTTGCAAAAGGCCTATAGGCTTGAATTCTCAACAAAACAGAAGAAAACTCCCACAGTTAAGATAAAATTATCATCAGAATCAATCTATGTTTGCATATATACGAAACTAACTCAAAAGAGATTACCCTATTATAATCCATGAAGGTTGCAATATACCGTAGTTTCCCCTAACTATGGTCCACATTTGTCACATTTTTCTTTGTATATTCAATACTATTCATCCAGATTAAGTGAAATTTTGGCTTCGGACTCTTGTAAGTGTATATTAAATAAATATTGACATATGTGTTTGAAATTATTTAATTACAAGTGTTGAAAAAATAACAAGCATTGGTACATAGTTGTATTCTGAGTTGCCCAACTATGGTCCACTCATATATTCATGCTTGAAAACATGAATAGGCTATAACTGGATCTGTAATTATTCGTAAATCAATAAATTGAGTTTCTAATTTAAGAGTAGACACATAATCTAGCACAGAAATATTAAAAATAAATAAAAGTGCATGGATTCTTTTTATTAGTACACATTGCATAAACACACAATAAACAAGTGAAATCTGAAAGTCATTTTCCTGCAATAATGAACAACTACACTCACCGGCAAAAATACCGGGCCACCTAAAGTTTCTCAAGTTTTTTTTTTATGAGGTGAGAATCAGAAAACCCATTATGAAATGAAGAAAACATTGCTTCCGAGAAAAAAAAAAAACTCTTTTTTATTATCACTTGCGCTATTATTTTCAACGCCAAACATTGGATATAATTAAAAGGTGTAAAAACTTACAAATTGTTTCAATTTTCTTCCAAATGTTCAACTGATTTTGTGGCCACCCAGATGTTACTAATAGCGGATATTGCCTCCCCTCAGTAATTGCCGCTTCTTACTATACATGAAACAACAGCTCCATTGTTCTTCACTTCCAAAACTTTCCATGGCCACAATTCCTCCTCATAAGTAACTACCATATAACTATGTGCCTTTAGCATTATTTTAACAGATTTCGTCTTCTTTTCCACATCTGACTCACTGTCCGTAAATATGGAGAGTACACCGGAAACATCATAATCTCTATCCAAGTCAATTTCATCGCTGTCATAGTCACTTACAGGGACGGTTGTAATCCTTCTACCCTGAAGTTTTCGTTTTACCGGACCATCATTCGTGCTAGTACCAATGATGCTGGAACAGCCTGTTTCTTTATTTACTGGACTATAATGTTAAATGGTGTTTTAGAATATACTGAGATACCGTATTTGCAGAAGTAAATAATCAAATAGTTCACATTTCATTAAAACAAATATTTCAAAATGAAATACAACTATGGTCCACGAAAAATTGTGGTACATAGTTGAGGACTGACTTGTAGCCTTGAGGTTAAACATTTTTCACGCAGAGTCCTTAACCTCTGCCAGTCTAATTATTACGTGAAAGTAAACACTATATAGACAGGTTTAATTGTACAAAGAAACATATATCTATAACTTACCAGTTCTACAGAGGAGAGCTTAATAAAACAGACAATCACAAAATGAATGATTTCGTGTCTTCACACATTCAATAGAACGATACACACTGACCTTGTTAAGCATCCATATCATTGCCACGTGTAATGGAAGATAGAAGCACCTATGGGGAACATAATTCCATCACAGTGGCCCCTTAAATGGCAAACACCGAACTCTTGGGGGACTAAGTAGTACATAATGCGTTTTGGACCATAGTTGGGTGCCTGGACCATAGTTATGGGAAATTACGGTACTTATTTCAAAAAATAATGTTGTACAGTTTTGTTCTAACATGGACGCAAAAGAAACGCGTGCATAATGCATACATAACTACAGAAAATTAAACAAGGCTGGTATTACTCACATGCCGATCGATAAATAACCATAACAATATTTACGGGATATTCTCAAGTGCTTATACAGGGTGAACCCTAAGTAATGTCACATTTCAGGGGGTTATTTTTTTAGACATTTCAAACAAACAAGTTTAATACAATTTGATCGTTCTTGCTTCCTTTCGAGATAATTGTTTTATCCATAACATGTTTTGGGAAAGCCATTGATTTAATCCCCAATGAAATATGCTCAGTCAATTTAAGAGAACAGTGTATTATAATAATAAATGATTGAAAGAATTTTAGTTTTGTCCTTCAGATGTGCAGAAATTTGATCCGAATAAATGCAACTTTTCGTTCTAAAAAGGAATTTTAAAATGTTACATTTTTTCGGATCAAATTTCTGCACACTTAAAGGACAAAACGAAAATTCTTTCAATAATTTACTATCATAATACATACTCTCTTAAACTGATTGACTATATTGGGAATTAAGTCAATGGCTTTTCCAAAACAGCTATGAATGTTTCACATAAAACAATTTTTACCTCGAGAAGGAAGCAAAAACGAGCAAAACTGTATTAAACTTTTTGTTTAAAATATCTCAAAGAATAACTCCCTGAAATTAATGACATTAATAACGGTTCACTCTGTATAATAGAGTGTATAAGTTAATTGTTAATTATTTGTGGATCAAAAACAGCTCTTTACTTATCTTAATAGTACATTCTGTTCTGATTCTTTATTATTAGGGACCGTATTTTTTGGTGAAATAAAATGGGTGATTTCGGTATTGAACTTGCCACTATTTCGCTGGGTATTTCGTGAAATAAGTTGCCAATTCGGTAGGTATTTCGTGCAATTAGTTGTCAATTATACACCATGTTCCGCTTAGAGGGATCGAGAAATAAGTGCTAATTTAAAGTACAAATAATGGTTTTGTAACATAACTTTTTGTACAAATTGATGTAAAAACTCTCCGAATTTCGGAGAATGGTCATTGCAACTCGATGTGTGCGCCTCGAGCTACCCTGAAGGCATCCAAAAGGTACTCAACCTTCTGCCAAGTGTTCTATAACATTTGTGGGGTGATTAGCGCAGCTGCATTTATAATGCGTTGTCTCAGTTTTTACAAAGTGTCAACTGTACCACGTTGGTACACAACATTCGTCATAAAGCCCCAGAAAGAGCTCAATGGACAAGTCGGGTGACCTAGGTAGCCAGGCAAGGATTCTCCTTACTGAAAACCCGATTCTGGGGGAGTTTATCAACAACAAAAGTTCTGGACAAGTCCAGATACACATTCCCTTTGATTGTCGCCTCCATGAAGGAGAATGGTCCAATGACGGAATGTTCTACTGAATGGCGCCAAGCTTGTTTCCACGATAAACGTTAGTGCGCGTGCGCATGAACATGCGACTGTTTTTAAACCACTGTTGCATAAACTTGGACAGTTTCTGCATCTTATCAGATGTAAATCAAAACAATATCTTCATCTGATTTTAAATGGTGAGCATTTATTTCTCGATCCCCCTAAACAGGACACGATGTGTATATATATTATGTTACGTTTAATAGGCCTATAAAACTTTTCGTTACTTTTTTCTTTTTGCTTACACATAATATCACATATCAGTATCACGAAAATATAAACTAAGCATGGTTTGTACACTGTCCGCACGAAAATTTGTGCTACAGTTAATCAGTATTTTCATGTGCGCAGAGTAGCTTCTCTCATTGTCCACATTAGGTAGATGTCGGGAACCACACCTCCTACAAGCAATTCATACCAAACTCACTGTGGTCCCCTCCAAACCTTTTCGCACCAAAATATAGCGTCGTCTGCATAACATATTACAGAAAATATTGAAGAATGTTATATGTAACTACAGAAATCGATCTTTTTCCAACAGCCATAGAAATAGTAAAAATAGGTCTACAGAGAAGTGACTAAGAGCATTTGAAATGTGGATATGGAGAAGAATAGAGCGGGTGAAATGGACAGACAAAATAAGAAATGAAGCTGTGTTGGAAAGAGTCCTGAAGAAAGAATAATGCTGAAACTGATCAGGAAGAGTCACTGGCTGAGATGAAACTGCCTACTGAACGAGGAATTTTGAAAGGGAAAACAGTTCAGTGCAGAAGAAGATATCAGATGATAGACGGCATTAAGATTATATGGATCATATAGGGAGACAAAGAGGAAGGCATAAAATAAGAAAGATTGGAAAATGCTGAGTTTGCAGTGAAAGACTTGCCCTCGGGCAGAAAATTATGAATGAATGACAATATCCAGAGAGAAAATACAGACATATTGGGGTTACCAAGAGCCTGACAAATTAACTGAAAAGTCACAAACATGTTTTTTAACAATATCGGATAAAATTTGGGTACATATTTCGTAATTTTTGCGATGGAACGGGTATATTTCGTGCTCATTCGCACAAAGATTCAAATTTCGCGTTATTTCGCGAGTTTGTTTTGCTTATATATGGCATTTTAGGTATGTAGAAGGGTGAATGTAACAATGAAAGTAATGCTTGTGGAAATTTTAAAAAGTATGATCTCAAACCATTATTACTGGAGGATTAATTCTTATTCATATTTTATTCATTAGGCACAGTTAAATCTTATAGCACACTGTATTTATTTATCCTAGTTGCATTACATTACACTAATTACAGGCCAATGCAGGAATTTCCTGAAATCCCGTTACTTTTCTTACTAAAATTACATATTTCTTGTGCATCATCCTCGAATAAAGAGGCCCATAGATACTGAATACAAACAAATTCGAGAAACGGTTATCAAAAAATTGCTGTAGGCCTAAACAGGAGATAGATTAACATTCTAATCGCTTCATACCATAAAAAATAGAATCGTGGTCTATTCGTCAATATTTTCTGTTCTATTTTGTAGTTAACTTCAGTTGTTGCTTTTAATTTTAATTTTACAATTAATTTCATGTCGTTATGTTTACGACTCATGATCGAACTCTAACAAGGATCAGTGCGAGAAACCAAAACATAAGGCAATACTTATGTATGTGAAGTAGGATTTAATGAAGGGTTGAAAATCAAAGAAAAGTCTTAGATTCGTTACCCAAAATAATGACTTCATCGTCTGTAACTATAAACGTAAATAAAATCAAAAAAAATATTCGTATTTTAGGCACATACAGTTGATATCTTATGCGTTTTTAATCACCCAGCCTTTGTTAACGCCTGGACTGTGTTTAAGTGGGGATAGGTCCTATATTTTAACACGTTTGTGAAGTCCGCGCGTTTTCTGTTCAGTCCGGGCTATTATAAGCCCGCTGGAATGTAGTTTCTCGCCTCTGCCGCCCTTCAATTACGCGTTGCCCTGCTGTGTATCGGCATTTGCCGAGACGTCTGAAATGCATTATGCAGTAATTGTTTTGAATCCGTTATTTTTAGTTGAATCACCACTAAGCGGCTTTACATCAGAAAAGTAATTTCAACTTCACTATGTCTCGGCAAATCAGAGAAGTGTGTCACCATTATTGCAGATACAGTTCCGTAACACGCTGGAACAATTTGAGCGCTTGATGATTTTTATGATGGTTAATAGTAATTTATAATATAAGGGAGTAAAATTAGATTTTATGAGCGAGTAGAAAGTTTAGCACCCGACGCTGTGATAATTTCCAGGCGCGTATAAAAACCGTTTACTTTCGTGTGCTATATAATTGGTATCTAAATTTAATTTTAATTGTAAGGCCGTTTGCCCACAGAATCAGACGCGGCGCGACGCGACATTTTGTCTGATGGTACTTGTCTCCCATTGATTTCTTATGATGTGATGCACACAGAACATGCATCGTTTACACTGACGCGACACACGCGACGCGACATTACATAAATTACGGCCTAATGGGAAATCAGAATTCCATGACGTCACAACGCAGATCGCGACGCGACGAAAGTTGAAATTGAGTTAACTTTTACCGCGCGACGTTACCGGAATGTGTATGTGTTTTGTTTATGATGGCGTCATCTGCAACAAAACTGAACACTTTTCCAGATGAGATGTTCACAGAATTGGTTAAAGCATACCCTGAATTATATAGACTGAACCGTGAGTAATGTCATTAATTTGAAGAGATTATTCTTTGACATATTTCAAACAAAAGTTTTATACAAATTTGCTAGTTTTGCTTCATTTTCAAGAAAAAAATTATTTTATGTGAAACATTTCATAGCGTATTTTGGGAACTGAATTAACTTAATTCCCAATATGCTTGGTCAATTTAAGAGAGCAGTGTATTATGATAAAAAAAATAGTTTTTGTCGTTTAAATGTGCAGACATTTCATCTGAACAATTGTGAATTTTCGTTCTGAAAAAGATTTTGTGAAAGATCGTGCGTATTTGCTTGGTTTCCGCACAAAACCAATCCGCGGAAAGTCTAAAATTCCACATTCAGTATTCCTAACCTAACACACATAACAATTTCCCTCTTCTTACCGCTTAAGTGACATATTGATTTTACTGCTTTAGGCTTTTAACATATTATTTTTAAGGACGTTCAATATAGTAATAATTATAAATTGGAAACTTATCACTGCAATTTCACCTAAATTGCACTGTTAATTATTGTTTTTAAATATTTGCAAAAATTAAGTAAAACTGGTGGTGGTGCTCCAGTGACTCTGAATAACTGCACAAATGTAACAATTAATTTCAATGTGCAAAATTAGATGTCAAAGATATTTTCCATTTCTAAACATGTCCTTGACCGGCAAAATTAAACTTTCCGATGTTATTACTGCAATATGTTATATAAATAATATTGTTAAAATATTAAAATGAAAAATAAATCATTACATAACCTTACCGTTTGTTTTAAGTTCGCATTTATAGGAAAAAAAGACAGACTATATCACGGCCTGCTGGAGTATAGTAAACACAGAAAACATTTTAAAGCAACAATGTTGAAGATAGATATTTTTGTTTTGCAAATTTGCCGTCATTGAACAGAAACCAAGATGGAGATTTCATTGCAACTAATTAGAAATTCCTCTTTCAGGTATGTAATAAACGATCTTCGCACAAAATAATGTACGTTACACGAGCAGTATGTTTTCTTTCAATTCTCGGAAATTAAAAAAGCGAAAAACATACCGCTCTTGTAACGCATATTACTATTAAAACGTTACATTTGTTACATCAATTGTCTGCACATTTATTATCATAATACAGTGCTCTCTTAAATTGACTGAACATATTGGTAATTAAATCAATGGTTTTTTCCAAAACGGTAAGAAATGTTTCATATAAAACAGTTTTATCTCGAAAAGGAAGGAAAAGGAGAACAATAATTATATTATATTTTTTGTTTAAAATATCTCAAAGAATAACCCTCTGAAATTAATGACATTATTTACGGTTCGCCCTTTATATTACGGTTTGTTTATCTGAAATACACAATGCTTTCCATCCATGGCTCCCGTGAAGTTCGGAAAATTTAGTTTTTTCCAATATCCTTCTCCCACCTTCGTGAAATTGTCCTCAGAGAGTTTCCACTTAATGAGGTGCTTTTTAATTTATCCCAGATTATAGAACTTGTTTCTAAAACTATAGACCAAATGGACATTGTGGAAGTTACAATACGAAAATCGTAAGAGAGAGAACCAAGTTCTTAAAGAGAGATACCAACTACGTATAGCTATTAGGACAACCTAACCTCAAAGTTACGCTTAGACGCTCTGCTGGATGCCTCCCGCATTGGACGTTTTTGTATATGAGGGCCAATGATATGCAGGAGATCATCAAATTGCGAAGACGTCATTCGCATATAGTTATGATATGTTGATTTCTTATACCCCAAAAATAGAAACGGCAGGCATCGTTTCATTTTAAGTTTCCTAATCAACACGAACCAGCGATTCAAGTCGCGGAATTGTGAACACCAGTCCGCGACGCGATACTGCGATGTCGCAGTACTTGTAGTGAGCAGACTGTGTTTTATCCAACTGAAGTCTAGAATTCTTTCAAACTACAAGGATTGCTACCACATAATTTACTTAATATTGAATAACCAGAAGTACTATTGCGAAATATTGACCCACCAAAATTATGCACCAACAAGAATTGATGTGAAGAACTTATGCGAAACGTAATAGAAGTGACAATATTCACTGGAAAAACGAAAGGAGAAGATGTTTTTATCTCACGTATTGCTATGATACCCATTCGATTTTAAGCAACTGCAATTTCAGTGCGACTAGCATTTATAATTGCCATATTAAAATGAAGCTCAAGACAGTACCTCAAAGTTGCAGACACTGATTTAAAAACTGCGTGTTTTTCACATCCTCGACTATATTTTATACAGGGACATCATTTTATTTTTACCAACATTTTTAACATTAACCTGGCTATACTCGGAAACACTCTTGACCGAGTTTGGTGTTACTAGTGCAATATGTAAACAAATCATTTTACTAGCTATAGGAGGAGAGAAAAGTAGTGTATCCATTTATGTTACAGGGAAATACAATATTACGATTTTCAGTTTGTTTATTACTTTTACGGTATTTTATCAAAATACAGTAGAGTAGTAACAGTTTTTTTCCACAAACATAACTCTCCAGGCTGTTGTATTCATTATATAATGGATACTTTATTCAGCATATTACCGTACTTTCGGTAACTCTAATCTTCACTTCTGGTCAGTCCACACATATAAAGTTATTCAGTCATGCTACACACCGTACCTGTGCGAAATAAGCAGGACCAGGTGTTTATGGACATAATAGAAATACAATATATTTTTACTAATCTTTACGAATTAAGTGATTTTGATTAATAATATGCGGATAAAACAATCGCGACAAATCGCGAAATAGAATTCTAATAGCACATGTATGAACACATTCGCGAATTATTATTATTGCGTGCTTTTATGGCGAATTTCATATTCTGAATTCTTTTTTCGGACTTTCTTTTTTCCTTTGAATTTGTTATACATTCAAGTAGGCTACATTACAGGTGTTCTGATTACATTAGCGAACTCAAAAGACGGAGAATTCAACATTTCACTAATAATTTGAAAGTGTTAAACTGAGGGCTGCAAGTTTTTTTTTTTTTCGTTTTTAATGAATGTGTGTTAAATACAGTCTCAATCCAACAAATATTGTCTACTGGCCATACCGCACCTTTACCAGAATCCAACGAAGCTTTAATGTTAGTTACTTGGAAAGTAATATTCATACTGAGTCATAATTGTATTTGTAAAATTTCCATTATTATCCGCCAAGAGTACAAATCAATCTCCAAAATCTCCTCCGATACCAATATTAAAAACACAAATGATAAAATTAATCTCCATAAATACCTTCCCTGGAAATAAATTTCAATAATATAGGCTCTTTCTTCTATAGAAAATGCAACCATATTTCTGAAACACACTATACTCTGTATTGTTTACTTCACTGCTAGCAGACTTCGAATGCAACAGCGGCCGTAAGTTTGTGTGGCTGAGGGGAGCAAGAACATTACTGCAAGGGGTGGGAGTCAAGTACATTCAGAAACGCAGGTACAATAAAAATGCAAGTAAAAATAAAGTGATGTCCCGGTACAAAGGAGTGGGAAAAAAAAGATTTTACACGTATCAAAAAGCAATTCAATGATATTTCTGTCATGTTGCTAATGTAGTATGTGAAAATGAACGTAAACCGACTGAAAATAGCACTGTATTAATTCTAAAACATACGTCTCCCAAAATATTGTTGTTCACGTCCGAAAATATGTTACTGCGAAATTCTATCTATATAATCACTTTGCAAATGTAGTATATTACGCGTTGTGGAAATAACAATCTCTAAGGGTGCTATTCATAGACATTTCGCAGCACACGCTACGAGCGTACTAAGCTAGCCCCGGCTATCCACTGGTTACTAGTACAGAATTCAAATCATACCTTATCGCTAACACTGGTTTATGAATACGAAAAACGCTGATCATCCACCGGAAGCCCGCGCTAAAAATGTCTATGAATACGGCCCTTAATTTCTAAAATACCGTTAAGCCTGTACGTCTCTTACAATATTAGTCTTTATGTTAAAAAAATGACATTGCATGTTTATATTGTATCTGTATTCTGTGTATAAAATAAGAATTAATATAATATGTTCTGAATTTATGAGATACAGTTTTCCAAGTCATATTTAAAAAAACTGGGTATGATATAAGTGGGTGGACAGCGGTCAAAGGGTAAAAAATCTTCCAATATAAATTAAATTATTGATTCGATGCTGAAACTGATCAGAAAGAGGGAAAGAAATCATATTTTCGTTGTGTTTTACTTTGTTCATAATTTGATTTTTCTCTTATTTTATTTGTATTTCTGACGGTGTGGAAGAGAAGATCTAATGGCCGTAACTACACCAGAATAAATAAATGAATAAAAACAAATAAATACATAAATTAAAAAAACCGTTGAACGTCAGGCACATGATGACATGTTTTCTTTTCGGTGCCTGATTTACAACTGTTTTAAATTGAGTTAACGCTGGCAGGCATTTCGCTAAGGAGTTCATCAATTCATGTAAGTGACGTTAAGTAAAGATTCATCTTAGCTTAGTACAGACAATTCATTTTGGTTGTCTATAGTTAGGTTTCCGAGATTTCCGAAAATGTAATAACCATTCTAATTAAAAATAGAAGCAGAAAGGAAATGCAATGCAGGGTGATTTCAGCTAGTGATAGTCATAAAATTTATTCTTTATAGCCTACATCCGTTGATTTTGAGGAATGCACACTGTTCAAGACTTTTTTAAATCATTGTATGTAGTGTTTTCTTGACAGTCCGGGACAAGTACTTAAATACCTGATACATTTTCTTTGCATTTTTGAACCCTATACGGCAAAATGATTTCTATTGCGAGATAAGTTATCTGTTTGTCAGTTAACTGTGCATATTTAAGATCCTCTTAGCTTCCGTCCAGAATCTTGTGCTAAAAATGGAAACTCAACAGTCAACGGGGATGAACGCTCCAAACCCAATGCAGTTGCTGATATCGGCCATCAAGGATCTACGAGAGCCCGAAGGTCCTACTCCGAAGAAGATAGTAAAGTATACGGTATCACGTCGCGCTATCCCACTGATGCCAGCAAGCTGCGGCGGCAATTAGACACCGCCTTGAAACGAGGAGTGGCCTACGGAATCCTGAGGACCGACAGGGGCCGCTACCAGCTCCAGGACCTGGACGACGGGTTACTGTACATGAGGTCACACAGACGTCGCAGCTCTCCTTCTGGACGTACACAGGAGGGGAGGACACCGTGGGACCTCTAGACGCAGGAGACGTCGCCACTCTAGTTCCGGACGCAGACGCGGAGGTCGTCGACGATGCAGCTCTCCCATCCGTCGGCAAAGGCGCTCTCGCCGCAGGAAAGCGCTCTCGCCGCAGGAGGAACCTGCCTGTCAGGAAAGTAAAAAAGACTCCAAATAGAAGAGGGTGTCAGCAGCGGAACTGAGTCGGCCAGAGAACAAGTTGTGCTTGGATGTTGGTCTTTAACATTTTGTACCAAATTTCCTGATCCAATAAAATCTGATTTTATCTGTCATTTTATTTTATACTCCATGTACCTCAATGTAGAAATGAACTTAGTATATATTATTAGTTTTGTAGGCAATACTAGTGAGATTTAGTAATATGAGAGAATTGAGAAGTAATCCTGAGTAATTTAAGAAAGAAAAAACAAGTTGACACTAGAAAGGTATAAGCCATATGAAATAAGATACAGACGCAAGTTACTACTTCCATTCATGAAGGCGGCAAGAAATAAGGACCATTTTACAACAATATATGAAGACAAACAAAGTAAATGGAAAGTACTACGACCTGTTTTGTCAAGATAATTATAACCATATGGAATTTGGGATAAGTAAAAACATGTTAGGTCAACTAAACGGTAGGGCAGTGAACGCGAAAAATTGACGAGGTCAACAAAAACTAGAATGATGACGGCAGCCACAAACAACTGGAAAGGAAGGCAGACGAAGAGAAGAAAAATGTGTGAAATGCAAAGATAAATCAAAGTGCAACGTCAGGAGAAATGAAGAGGATGACGAACAGAAGTGTATAGGCTATTGCAGAAGTCAACTACAAAAGTTAGATAAATGGGACTAGATCAGCAATACTTACTTAGTCCTGAACAATTCTTCCAGTTTCATTCCGAGTCTTGTTCCTCAGTTTTCGGAAACATGTAATCTATGAGAGAACAACCTATGTTTCAAATATCCCCAAAGTCAATAGCATGTATGCGGTCACTTTGACGTTTTTCGAGACAGCAGAAATTGCTTGTTCACATATCGACGTAGACAATGAAGCATCATATGGCATATGTCTAGTGAAAACCAACTGAAACTTGGTTCATATTGTGAAATTATTCATTAAAGGACTGAATGTGTAATTTATACTATCGGTTCCTATATCCAATTCGCTTAACTTGATATTCTGTATGACGTGCTGTTCTTTTTAGTCGATATATGTACTCTGTACATATGAATTTACAGAATATTTTTTATTATCAAAAACCCAGAAATATGATTTGTGGTCATCTACGCGACGTTAGAATGCCGTTAAATAGGCAACATAAAATGGTAAAAATGAATTTGTATGATGATTAAATCTCGTACAAGACTTGCGGCACGGACTACGATGTTCATTTTTATTCTTCACTGAACACCAATGTACCCATGTCGCACACGACACACAATTCGAAATTTGCTATTGCCATAAAACGCGCTGCATCTTCAATCTGGCAACCCTGTAACTAATACTCAGCACGTCGCTATGACCTTGGCTGACTTGCTTGTTTTAAATAGAAAGAACTACAAGTGCAATCTATTTTGAACAAAAATTCAAAATTATCACAACTGGACACATGTTTTGAGGTTGCCTCTCACCAGAATTTCTCTGCAACTACTACGTTACCAACCACGAAGAAAAAATAAATTTGGGTATACTACTTTGAGGGCGCTAGAGTGAGAGAGTAACAGCCCGCTTGGCCTAATGCCTGGAAGGAGGGTGACGATGATGAAAAAAACCAGAACGACCATGAACTCGAAATCTAGCCATACGATTTTTGACGTTAATACTACTTTGTTCGAGGTACACTGGCGTTCAAAGATATCAGGCCTACAATTTTCTAATCGTGTAAGCGAACTTTCTTAACACGGGATAAGTCAGAACCAAATATATAACAAAAGAACAAACTTAGAAATAGTTTCGCAAGTTCTCAGTAGGTGACTCTATTATTGGAGAAATGGTGATACAGATTAAGGCTACATTATTCTCATAATTACTGACAATATCAGTGGTTTCCCGATAAACCCAGTGTTGTTTTACACTCAGCAGAGAGGGATATATTTTTAAATTCTAGAATGCGTATATACTTATGTACGATTGGCGAAGGTGATTATCTTTGCCATCTATTCATAAAAGTAATAACTAAGGAACCCACACTTACACGAACAAATTACAGTATCTTATTAGTAGGGATCAGGTGTCCTTGAACGCCAGTGCACAATCGATGAAATAATCTAACACTTTTTGCATTACACGAAGTTCAATAAGTTTCCGCTAGATGCTGTAGAAGTCACAGTGTGCACGTGCTGCCACCTATCGAGTATTGCATAATCTACTTGCAGTTGAATAAATATAATCAGCTAAAACAATATAATTATATACGCTTTGTTTATTTACCAAAGAAACGCTCAATCACATAGACTAACTCAATAAAAAATTAAATATAGCAAATAATATTGAACAATAAAAACATTTTGCGATGAACGCACTGTCGCATAAGATGTGTGTAATAACATCAAACATTAAAACTTTTCCTATTTTTTCGACAAACGTTCACTTGTCAACTTGGGGTAAAGCAGATACAATAGGTTTCAGATAACCAAAGTACCTGATTAAGTGTTTCAAAATTTTCGCTGCGTATCTTGTGGTAGCTATTAAGTCCATTTTCGCCTTTTCCTCTCCAAAATTCTCTTACGTTTCCTCAATGGAACGACAAAAATCGGAGTGAAACAAGTGATCAACAAGCTTGGACCTCACACAGGCGCTTCCTCTCAGTCCCAAATTCCCTTGCAAGGACGCGCTCTCGCATATGTTTCTTCTCCCATTTTCACTTCTTTCACTGTCACTGTCCATTTGCAGAGTAAATTGGTATCTATTCGGCTGTTCGACTATTATTATCTTAGGTCTTGCAATCCACGAAATAGGATTCAAACTATTATTTTACATGTCATAAAATTAGACCCCGGATTTCCATTCACTATAAAATCTTAAAGCATGCATGCATTCATGCACTAACATATGACAAAACATCCATA
Organism: Periplaneta americana; assembly: GCF_040183065.1. Lineage (NCBI taxonomy): Eukaryota > Metazoa > Arthropoda > Insecta > Blattodea > Blattidae > Periplaneta > Periplaneta americana. The sequence continues at coordinate 89,321,716 of NC_091128.1, forward strand.
ATGAAGCGAAAAAAGCCTAAAAATATGCACAATCAAAATTGAGTTCTACATTATATTACACTTTTATTTTATTTTGAAACAACGTATTACAGCTAATTTCTCAGATTTCCTTCACTTAGGCTCATGTGTTTGTCCGAAGAACATTCTTGAATACAGAAAATTATCTTTCTACGTTGCAAGTGACAAGTGCATACCTAAGCGAATAAATTTGGGAAGAAAGTGAAGTCGAATTGTAGCCTAAGTCTTTTGTATTTTCGCATGACCATGACTCCATCGAGAATCGAATATGCGACCTTCTGACTGCGACCTTCTGACTTTGCAGCATTACACCTTATTCGCAACGTTATCGCGCGCCCCAAAATACAAAAGTACTTACGTCTTTATTACAACAATCACAATAAACTACATCACCGTTCGCCTTCAGAAATTCCTTTCCCTCAATCCATTTTGACACAGGATACAACAGTATACTAAATTGCAGTTTGCAAGCATGCTGGTTATGCCTTCCTTTCTTTCAGTATTTCGACCTCCGGTTTGTATTTTTATTTATTTTAGTTGGTTATTTAACGACGCTGTATCAACTACTACGTTATTTAGCGTCGATGAGATTGGTCATAGCGAGATGGTATTTGGCGAGATGAGGCCGAGGATTCGCCATAGATTACCTGGCATTCACCTTATGGTTGGGGAAAACCTCGGAAAAAACCCAACCAGGTAATCAGCCCAAGCGGGGATCGAACCCGCGCCCGAGCACAACTTCAGATCGGCAGGCAAGCGCCTTAACCGACCGAGCCACGCCGGTGGCTCTCCGGATTGTAATGAGCGACAGTTGGGAGTTGTAAAATCTAGTATAACAAAGGTAGGATTTAGTGAAAAGTCCAAAGATTAGTTGCCACGAAACCATATTACCAGTAGCTTTCTTTGATTTGTTTTCTCAATAAACAAATAACGTGGAAATGCCGATTCTACAAAGCAACATTCTTAAAAGGTACTATTATGCAAGTTAACATAATACAAATATGCACTAAAGCCAGAAAAACGTCATAATATGCAATATAAAAGTGTAAATATATGCTATTAAATATAAAATCGTCAAAATATGCATTATGCATGAATTTAGTCCCAAAAAAGGCCAAAACATGCAAACATGCACGGAAAAAGTACGGTTATTTGGAATCAATAAGTCATAAAACGAATATTCGCAAAGTTTGAGAAATGTAATAAGTAGAAACGAGAATTTCATGTAAATGCATGTTTTATAGGAACATAGGACATAGCTCAAACTTAATAGTTATCCATTTCATTACTTTCTGGTTCCAAATATGTGTACTTTTTCTGTGCATATTTGCATGTTTTGGCCTTTTGGGGATAAAAACATGCATAATGCATATTTAAGTAATTTTTAACTTAATCATGCATATAATATCCATCATAGTCAGTTTAAATGCATGTTTTACTGTTTTGAGTGAGAAGAAATGACTGAAGATCATCTCATAACCTGTGAAGTTCTACCTGATGGATCCACCACAGAAAAATATTGGAGAGCAAGAACGCTAATGACTTCGTTGCCAAAGCCCAGCATTAGATAACAACAACATGTTTTGAGTGAACACCACAGTTTCTCAATTTTTATGTCCCTTATTTTAGCTTCAGGAATCAGGATTGACGACGGAAAATAAAAAAATAACAGAAAAATTAAATAAAATGTTATGATTTTGACAATACGATGTTAGAGGACCTTTCTCTCGACGGAAGTTCACTTTTACAACACTTCACCGACGACCCTCTACAAACTGCATGTCATAAATGGATTCATTACGTTGGATATTTTGAGAATAGTAGAGAGGAAATATAGAGGGTTCAAGGAAACTGCCGAAAAATAATTTAGGTCAAAAGCACCCTCTTTCAGGGAGGTTGTAAATACTCTCTTCCTTTTCCAGTACCAGTAGTAATTTAGATTCTTCTAAAATTGGAATCATTCGCTAAACTGTCTTTGCAGTGTGTGAACCTCGTAAGTGGTTAATATCCTTGTTTATTCTGTTTGCGTGTGTTAATATGGTTCTAATATGCCTCCAATTAAAGGTTGGGGATGTCGTATTCTGCAATTTTTGCAGTAAAGAGGTAAGCACTGCTATTCTGTTTCCGAATATTTTCTACGACAGTTGTTCTTTGCAAAACATTACAAAACTTCTTTAAAATAAACTGGAAAGGATCATAAACGCGAACCCGGAATACGGATTCTTTTATTCAGTGAATTAGGTTATTTGTGGCGAAAACTTGAGTAAAGAATTTGACCTGACACTGTCACAAATATGTTCATTCAAGTTTGCACCCATAACTTCTTCTTGCGATGTAGAAAGGTCATTCTCTGCCTACAAAAACATATTGCCTGACAAGCTCAGGAACCGCACAGAAACCAATTTAGGAAATGTTGCTTTTGCTAGTCGTTAACTGTGCAAAAAAATGTATTTCTGGCTTGATCGTGCATGTTTCATAGTTTGATAGTGCATGTATGCATGCATATTTTGGATTTTATTGTGTATGAAATTCTCGTCTCTAGTAGGCCTAATAAGCTTATGTAAAAACATGCATTTGCATGGAAATTCGGGTTATAGTCATAATGCAGGTTTATTTTCCACTACGATTTCAGAATTAATTTATAGACCCTATGTAATTATTTTTCTTCGATTAAAGAATTCCTCTTAGAATTAAAGTTACAAAATGCCTCAAATATAATTTGTATGAATATGGCGACCGCTCATTGAGATATTATATAACTACACAAAATAAATCAAGTGCAACACATTCGACAATTACGTTACTGTTCGAATTAGCGAAGCGCCAGGGGATCAGAACACTAGCAAAAAAAACTGATTCTATATATTAGAGGTCTGACGCACAGCAGCGCTCTGAATAATTTTGAATTCGTAAATCCGGTTACATTAAACGAGAATATCAGTAGCAAAACCAAAGGAGAACGAATTATGGAGGCACCCCCATTAAATAATTCCAATTTCCGTCTCCATCTTGAATAAAGTGTCAGAATATGCAAAGTGGACACTAAATAAACGAACACACAGGACGCCAGGGGTCCTAATTGCTTGGAGCTTATAAGTGATGCAATGTTTCAACATACATGGGCGCGGTTCGGACAAAATTCACTGCCAGACGGGAGTCCGCCATTTCAATAGACAAAACGACGTCACGCCACAGAACAATGTGGCAGTGACGCATGGAAGCCATAGTTCCCAGCTGCGTGCTTGAGTTTGCTTTACGAGGAAAATCTGCAGTTTGGCACGAGCGTTTTGTACGAAAGTGCATTCAACGAGAAATTAAAGTTAACTTAATAATAATAATAATAATAATAATAATAATATTCACATGACAGTATGTCTCAGATACACTACAGTTTTTGTAAATACTGTGTAGGCTACAATAATAAATAAATGTAGAAATAAATAACGATAACACATATGATAAATTCAATTTAAAAAAGCAGAAAAACGGTGTTACTTCGAAATTAGCCCACAAATATAGAAAAAGTGTCATCCAGTATCTAAGTGGAACACAGCAATAGACAGAGATGGTGTATACTTAATAAGCTACATTGAAATTACATCATATAAAAACATTACACAAAAAGAAGTTGGGATCGTTTTGAAAAGAAAATCATATGGAATACTAAGTAAAAAACCATATGTCTAATAATTACTGGTTCCACTAGAAATATAACATAGTCACTTAACTTCCAAAATTATTTTCAATACATTTTGAGAAGCACATTATAGGATTACATAAGCTGCTCACCGGGAACTGCACACACATTAAGAAAATGCCCGCTCGGGCGTGGGTTCGATTTCCGCTTGGACTGATTACCTAGTTGGGTTCTTTCCGAAGTTTTCCCAACCATAAGTCAAATCTCAGGTACTCGATGGCGAATCCTCGCCCTCCTCTTGCTATCACCAATTCCATCGACGCTAAATAACCTACTAGTTGATACAGCGCCGTTAAATAACCAAGTAACAAAAATAAATGCCTAATGAGAAATATAATTTGTAATATTCATGTATGATTATCTGTAAATACGGACTAGGTTATGCAATAAACAGACAAAGGCATGTTATGTTATATAAACTACTACTACTACTACTACTACTACCACTACCACCACCACCACCACCACCACCACCACCATTACTACTGTATCATCATAAACTGAATGGGTTAGACCTCCAAGCCAGTTCCGATTTGAAGCAGTAATTACGAGAGGGAGAGACCGATTTATCAGCGAAGTGATATCTCCATATTTTTATTACATGTATTCGCGGGGAGGTTCTGGCGACTTCGTTAGAATTAGCTCCTCACACAGGTGTTTCTTCACTTGTCAGCATCGGACAGATTTAGGGCCACCTTGAGCGGGGTTTTCGTATAGAGACTCGATGAAGCATAAAATTCTAAAGCCGGAGTTAGACTAGACCCGTGGGAAAGATACTGCCAAGCTTGGGTTTCCCAAAGAACGGGTATTCTTGTGAGATATACAAACTAATTTGAGGTTATGGGAAATCCAAAGTTTAAATTTAGAGATGACATATTTCGCGCCCAATAAGAAGAGATCTTGGTCCAGCTTATGAGGTCACTTTGGACCAATAGGGAATCGATTTTAGGCCAGTTAGTGACGTAGTTTTTAACCAATAGAATAGGTAGTTTTAGCGTAGGATAGGTTTTTATAAATAAGGGTGACGGGGAGCGGAGATCATCAAGACGACTACTATTCCGCTTCGGAGCGGAGATCATCAAAACAACTTTACACCGTGTCGGCGGCCCTACATACAGGGCAGAATAACTACTTCGTTTGGTGTCGACAGGACTACTATTTCGCTTCGTGTCATAGTGTACTGGACCGAGTATTGAATTTGTAGTATCGGATAGAGCTTATTCAGAGCCGCCATAGAGTCGATACAGAAGTGCGACCAACGATTGAATTATATGTCAGCCGGAAATACATATTCTAGGGTTTACCAAGTGAATACGACAATAAACTTCTAGTTTTGGAATTTACACTGCCTTTTATATAAGTAGCCGGCTTGGTATTATTCCCGACATCACCCTATACCACAACAGTACCTCGGCTACCCTGAGTGAATCTCACGCAACATCGAGACGCACCCACCCTCAAATGGCGCCCAACGTGTGGTCACAATAACCACTCACCCTCAAATGGCGTCCAACGTGGGAACTCAACAACAACGATCCCACCCACAAATGGCTCCCAACGTGGGGCCTCAATAACGGCATCCATCCACAAATGGCGCTTTCCAACGTGGGGCTCGAAGGAAGACAGCTGTTCCAGTGACCGGCCCCGGGTGCGAACACAGCACCAAACAACGAGGAGGACCGGACGGAGCAGTTCAGCCCTGCATAGCCGAGGAACGACGCTGGAAGGCGGGAAGAGAACCAAGCCATCGCGACATCACGACAACACTAGAGAAGACAACACGGGGACCACCAGAGAAGGCGACTCGGAGAGGCTGTGGCAAGTATGAATAGAAGACGTATAAATGTGTATATATGTATATGATATTTTGGGGGAATAATCATAAAGTGTATATGTTTCAATTTCTGGTGTGATATTTTGGGTGTATATATATATATGTATTTTTTTTTGTGTGTGATATTTTGGGGGAAAGTGAAATAAGTGTATTGCGTAATTTGTTGGAAGTGAGTAGAGTGCAAATACAGGCCTAGTTGGATTATTATTGGGAAAGCAAGCGTCGGATAGATGACAGAGTAGCATATAGATGATACTACGTAGCCATAGGAGTAAAGTAGTTAGGAAAATACGAGAAAGACGAGGAAATAGAAACAAGGGAACCATGGAGCAAAGGAAGGACGAGGAAATTATGGAAATCAGAGAGGAGGTCGAGAGTAACGCAGGACAGGAAATAGAGGGAGAGCGATCGGTGGAAAAGCAACAGAGGAGAGAAAGTGGCAAAGGGGAAATGACGCTAGAACAGTTATGGGAGCAGATGAGACAATTCATGGAAAATAACTCAAGGGAAAGTAAAGAACAAATAAAGCAAATGGAAAATAAATTAGACAACAATTCAAGGGAAAGTAAAGAACAAATAAAGCAAATGGAAAATAAATTAGACAACAATTCAAGGGAAAGTAAAGAACAAATAAAGCAAATGGAAAATAAATTAGACAACAATTCAAGGGAAAGTAGAGAACAAATGAAACAAATGGAAACTAAATTAGAGAATAACTCGAGGGAAAGTAGAGAGCAGATTCTGAGGGAAAGTAGAGAACAAATAAAACAAATGGAAAATGGATTGGGGGAAAGTTCGAGAGAGATTAGAGATCATATTGCAAAATTAGCGGAAAGAGGAAACAAGATGGAGGACAAAATAGAGAAGCTAGAGGGGAAATTAACCGAGAATGGGATCGGAATGGAGAACCAATTGAAGATAGCTATGGATAGGATGTCAGAAAGTATGAAGGATTTAGAAGTTAGAGTTAGAGATAGCGCTACCAGAGAGAATAGCGATCTAAAATCAGCTGTGGAGGAAACGATAGTGGAAAAGGTTCGGGAAATTCAGAATTCGGTGGAAGAGAAAATAGGTGAGATGGATCAGGAAGTGGACGGTCTCAAGCGAGCCATAAAGAATAAAGAAAGGGCGGATAACGAATGTTTGGAAGAATTAAGAAGTAAACTAAACTCAATAAACGACGTACTAAATGGGGGTAGTCCCGCAAATTTAAGCGGACATAGCAGCTCGGACCGTGCAGTTTCTAGACAAGAGGGCACAAGTGAGAGCCCGGCATCAGGTAGCAACATAAATGTAAGACATGTTAACAATTGTGTTGGTGAGGAATGTCAGACCTCACGGGATGATGTGCGTAGTGAGTTGATGAATGTAAACGACAAGGCATATTTAGGCCGTCCCCAGTACCCCACTCACATTTTGAATGAGATTGGTTACCCTATTTTTGATGAGGTTGAATTTTCAAACCCACATAACTACATAAGTGAGCTAGAAACGTACTTCAGAGTAAGAGGGGTGCCGGATGACTTAAAAATGACTGTTGTACGAAAGAGCCTAAAGAGCCGACCACTCAACTGGGCGCTAGTGGCCCTAGGGGATAATGTCACTTATGAGGAATTCAGAGAAAAATTTTCGGAGAGATACTGGGGACAAAGACAACAACAAAGAATTAGGAAGGAAATTAATCAGAGCAGGTTTGACGCGGGAAGAGGCGTCTCTATGATAGACTATTTTCTTGAAATTGTTAAGAAAGGGAAAAGCCTCAATCCGCCAATACCGGATTCAGAGCTGATCCAAACTGTGATTTCGCAGTATCCCGAGAACATAAGATATAATCTGATCGTAGCAGGGCCCCGAGACTTCGGGGAAACAATAGATTTATTGACTGCGCTGGATGGTTCGGACGCCACGCACTATGAATGTAGTGGACAGGCAGATTATGAACATGGCAAAGGAAAGGGTTCAAGCCCCACCGACCAGAAAGCGGGGAAGGGGGCAAGTACAGCCTTTTCATCCCCAAGGAAAGGAGCCCAAAATCAGAGTAGCTGGGGTTGTGATAGGAGCCCCAACAATGCATATAGTCGATACCATAATGGTCAGAACGGAGGGAATAGTCCCAACAGGGAAAGAAGGATTGACCCGCCCTTTGGGGGCCCTTACAATAATATTAGGAACAACCAGAGCAGCCACAACAGGATGAGAAACGATAGAGGAGGTGTTGGTACCGTGCGTAGGGTTAACCACATAAGATGGTACACGGGAAGACAAGAAAATGGAAATAATAGGCTTAGAACCCAACCACACTGGCTTAGGAACAGAAATTACAGACAGGGATTCTGGCAGCCTAATTTTAGCAGGGGACCGCAAAATCGAGGTGATTGGAGGAGACAGGAGCAGGAGAGAGATAGGCGAGACGTCCTACAAGAAATGGCCTCACAAGGGTGCAATAGGCCCCCTACACCGTGTAACGTGGGACAAAGTAGGAATAGAGACATGAACGGACGTCAGCAAAGTCCGGTCAGAATGAATATGGGCCGGGAGCCTATAAATTGTAGAAATAGAGACGAGATAGCAGTGGAACCGACTGCATCGCACTCGGGAAACTGCTAGACAGAAGTCTCAAGGGTTCGGAGATTTCTGTAGCTAAGTGCAGTAAGCCACTGTCAAAAGAATCCACCAACGCGGTAAGCGTAAAGAGACAGAGCGATATTACTAACCCAGAGTTAGAAAATAATGGGACTTATGTATTGCCTTATATAGATGCTAAAATATTTGGGATAAAGTGTTGTGTGTTGTTGGACTCGGGCTCCACAAATAATGTATGCAGCTTGGAATTTTTTCAAAAGGTTAGGGATTCAGGAATAAAACTGCAAACGTTACCGATATGTTCACTGTACTGTGCAGGCGCCCTAAGCAAGAAGAAGGAAAAGGTAAAATATCAAGTATGGTTCGAGTTAGAGTGCGGAGACGTGAAATTAAATGCTATTTTTCTTGTGATACAAAGGTTGACTACCGACATCATTATTGGAGTAGAAAGCTTCTATGAATGGCACGCGCTATTAGATTTCAGGGAAAACAGACTAGGGGTTACGGCAGGTAACGGCAGTGTAGGCCATGTCCCATTCAGTAGCAATAACGCTCAAGCGGATTTAGATGAAAGAACCGCAGGAGAGATTGAATTACAGGAAGAGTTATTTTTTGTAGAGCACCTCAAAATTTGTAAGAATGTAATTATAGAGGTTAATCCGTGGGAAGGTAACGAGGTAACTAGGGGAGTGTGTCAAGTAGGCTGCGGAGAATGCGAGTTATGTATCGGCGAATTAGTCCAGGCGAGACAAATAGGACGTAATCTCATTAGCGGTAGGGCCAGATATTGTAATGAGAGTTCGCCGGGCGATCTTAGGCAGGTAGTCGCGTCTAACAATAGGAGGACAGATATTTTCGAAATAGTAAGAGATAAAGTTAACCAGGCACACGGCCTGAGTGAGAGTGAAAGAAAACGCTTAATGGATGTTGTAGGTAGCCATTTAAATGTCTTTTCAGACGCGCCGGGTCTGTGTAGAGTGTATACACACAAAATTAAGGTGGTAGGAATGGAGGAATTTCGGCATAAATGTAGACCCATCCCCCTATCTTTAAGGGATCAGGCAGACGAAGTCATAAATGATATGTTAAAAGACGGAGTTATAGAAGTATCGGACTCGCCTTATGTAAATGCATTGTGCTGGGTTAGGAAGCCCAATGGAAGCTTAAGAGTAACGATCGATGCCCGACACGTTAACTCGTTTTCAGTTAAAGATAATTTCAGGACGGAGTCAGTGGACACTTTGTTAGGCCGTATCAGTGACTGTTCTATATTCACTAGTTTGGACTTGACCAGTTCGTATTGGCAGATTCCGCTTGACGAGGACTCGAGAAAATTCACAGCGTTCCTACATAACGGGAAAGTTTATCAGTATACCCGATGCCCATTCGGCATCGCGAGTTCTGGATCTGCGCTACTAAGAGCACTTGACATAATTTTTGGTGATTCAACGAAAGGTTTTCTGGCACAGTACATTGACGATTTTCTTATATATGGCAATAATGTGGATAGGCATATTAGGGATATTGATTTTGTACTTACTAAATTGAGAGAGGCTGGTATGACAGTCAAGCTGGGGAAAACAGCATTTTTTAAAGCTGAGACAGTTTTCCTGGGTTACGTAATTTCGTCTGACGGAATTAGACCGGACCAAGAGAGAATTCAGAGCATTTCGAGGATCCCGCCGCCGCGGAACCGGAAACAGGTTCGTAGATATCTAGGTATCCTACAATACCAGAATCGGTTTCTCGTCAATTATGCTAAGCATGTAGCCCCACTCAGAGCATTGTTGAAGAAGGATACACCCTTCAGGTGGGGGTCGGCAGAGCAGGAAGCATTCGATCGAACGAAACTGCTTTTCGCCGACTCAATTCTGCTGGAAAGGCCTAACGACAGCCTACCTTTTCAGATTTATACTGATGCGTCTTCATATGGATATGGAGCAATTCTATGTCAGACCGATGAAGATAATAAGCGACATGTGATTGCCACAGCTTCTAGGGGACTGTCGCGTACCGAAAGCAACGCATCAATCACGGAACTAGAGATTTCTGCTGTGTACTTCGCACTACAGAAGTTCCGTCAGTATATCTTTAATAGGCAGATCATCATATTTACTGACCATGTAAGCCTAGCGTTTCTGAGTAGATGCAAATTGACGAACTCTAGAATATCTAGATATGTGCACGAAATTTTGGCTCATGATGTGACGATCAGACATATTCCGGGGGCAGACAATATCTTTGGTGATTGTCTCTCTCGTTTGAATTCCAAATCGGGGCTACCGGAAACTATCACCGCCCCCGCGTACGAAATTGCCGTGATGAAAATTGATTCCACGAGGAATGGAGCTCTGACGGGAAAATTTCGGAAAATTGCAGATTTGCAGCAGGAGGATTCCACGATAAGGGCCTTAATGGACAAAGCTAGAGAAATCTCACAGGTGAAAGACGAAGTGTATGGATTGCGCTCTGGTATCTTGTATAAATTGCATGGTAGGGATATCCAGAAGTGGAAGATATACATACCTGCGAGTATGGAGAATGAACTTATAAACAACTTTCACCTATCTATGTGTCACTCTGGGAGTGATAGGATCATTTTAACTATGTCAGAATCATTTTATATTAAGCAACTGTCAAAGAAGGTTAGAAGGGTAATATCTCGTTGCGAGGTCTGCCAGAGGGCGAAACCTCTAAATGTAAGGTATGACAATGTACCACAGGTCATTATCAGGGGTAAAAAGAATGAACTTGTAGCAGTGGACGAACACGGTCCAATGCCCACATCGTCCTTCGGACACAGGTACATATTTGTTACGTACGATGTATTCACAAAATTTGTAAAGATTTACCCTTTAAGAAATATCTCTAGTAAGTTGTGTGCTGACAAGCTGGTTAGAGACTACATACCGACTTACGGCCCGGTAACAGCGGTGCTCAGTGACAATGTGTCGGTACATAAATCGAAAGTGTTTTGCAAAAGGCTGGAAGATGCGGGCGTGAAACTATACAATTGCTCCGCATACTTTCCCAGCGGTAATCCCTGCGAAAGAGCGCTTAGGGATATATCATTGTACCTCCGTATTCTGTGTCACCGAAACCATAAGGACTGGTTTAGGCAATGTGAGGTGATTGAGAGAGTCATGAACCACTCTATCAATCCAACGACCGGAATAGCTCCGATCAAACTTATGTTAGGGATCGATCCCGATCCTATGATAAAGAGTTTGCCGCAGGCAATACAGGAGGGTGAGCCTCCTAGTGCGGAACTACTGTGTAAACTAGCTTTCGACCGAATCAGGAAAAAGGCTGAGTATAGACTCGGTAAAGTTAAAAGATATCGCCACAAATGGGAGCCCACACCCGGCGATCTGGTATTGCTAAGGGACGTGAAGTTATCTTCCGCCCTCAGAGGACGTTACTCACGCATGGAGCTACTGTACAAAGGGCCCTACGAAATTAAGAGTAAATACGGAGACCATACTTTCGAATTGGTAGAAAGGGGAAAAAGTAAACCTGTTGGTAGGTACCACAAGCAACTCTTGCGGCCTTTCAAACAGGAGAGGCTAGGAGGCAGGAATGAGAAAGAGTAGGATGGTTAGTCTCACGCGTACAGCTAGGTGAACCTGTACAGGGCGGCTGGTACAACCAAGCACGCAGAGTGTGTAATTGATCAATTAATAAATAAATGTAAATATGTGAATGAATGGTATTGTACATATGTAAATGTGGATATAAATTGTACATTGTTGTGCTTATTGTGTGAGAGTTGTGTACATAGAAAGGCTTGTGAAGATATATGTAATATTTATTGTAATTGTTTGTAGTGACATTGTAATCTCACTGTATTGTAAATAATGTGTTACCGGCTGATCGCGTGGGGGAACTATGAGGCTAGTTATAGGCAGAAAGCGGGGACATCTCATAACATTGGAAACTCTTTCGGGAATTTCCAATGGTTATGTAGATGGGCATTTGAAGCAGTAATTACGAGAGGGAGAGACCGATTTATCAGCGAAGTGATATCTCCATATTTTTATTACATGTATTCGCGGGGAGGTTCTGGCGACTTCGTTAGAATTAGCTCCTCACACAGGTGTTTCTTCACTTGTCAGCATCGGACAGATTTAGGGCCACCTTGAGCGGGGTTTTCGTATAGAGACTCGATGAAGCATAAAATTCTAAAGCCGGAGTTAGACTAGACCCGTGGGAAAGATACTGCCAAGCTTGGGTTTCCCAAAGAACGGGTATTCTTGTGAGATATACAAACTAATTTGAGGTTATGGGAAATCCAAAGTTTAAATTTAGAGATGACATATTTCGCGCCCAATAAGAAGAGATCTTGGTCCAGCTTATGAGGTCACTTTGGACCAATAGGGAATAGATTTTAGGCCAGTTAGTGACGTAGTTTTTAACCAATAGAATAGGTAGTTTTAGCGTAGGATAGGTTTTTATAAATAAGGGTGACGGGGAGCGGAGATCATCAAGACGACTACTATTCCGCTTCGGAGCGGAGATCATCAAAACAACTTTACACCGTGTCGGCGGCCCTACATACAGGGCAGAATAACTACTTCGTTTGGTGTCGACAGGACTACTATTTCGCTTCGTGTCATAGTGTACTGGACCGAGTATTGAATTTGTAGTATCGGATAGAGCTTATTCAGAGCCGCCATAGAGTCGATACAGAAGTGCGACCAACGATTGAATTATATGTCAGCCGGAAATACATATTCTAGGGTTTACCAAGTGAATACGACAATAAACTTCTAGTTTTGGAATTTACACTGCCTTTTATATAAGTAGCCGGCTTGGTATTATTCCCGACATCACCCTATACCACAACAGTACCTCGGCTACCCTGAGTGAATCTCACGCAACATCGAGACGCACCCACCCTCAAATGGCGCCCAACGTGTGGTCACAATAACCACTCACCCTCAAATGGCGTCCAACGTGGGAACTCAACAACAACGATCCCACCCACAGATTTCGTTTTTCAATAAGGTTTATAATTATATATTTTGTAATTGTATTCTAATTTGGGAGCTACGATAGCTAACGAAGTCTGGTTTCGCGAATTAGCTATAACGACTGGCGGATCACCATGGTAACCATTCGTACTCGTTGAATGATCATTCACCTCTGCTGAAGCACATGGACGTGAGGCCAACAGTAGGCTGGTCACTCTTGGGCAGTCGCGTCTATTATTATTATTATTATTATTATTATTATTATTATTATTACTTACTTACTTTTAAGGAACCCGGAGGTTCATTGCCGCCCTCACATAAGCCCGCCATTGGTCCCTATCCTGAGCAAGATTAATCCATTCTCTATCATCATATCCCACCTACCTCAAATCCATTTTAATATTATCTTCCATCTATGTCTCGGCCTCCCTAAAGGTCTTTTTCCCTCCGGCCTCCCAACTAACACTCTATATGCATTTCTGGATTCGCCCATACGTGCTACATGCCCTGCCCATCTCAAACGTCTGGATTTAATGTTTCTAATTATGTCAGGTGAAGAATACAATGCGTGCAGTTCTGTATTGTGGGTCCCTATCACCACGGAAAGGCGCGTCCTCAGGTTGCGGATCGAGGAGACGGCCTCCAGATATGGAGGGTAGCTGTGAATATATTGAATAAGCAGTCGCAGACAGCCGATGAGGGGTGGTCCTCCAGCTTGGGGGTTGGGCGAAGGGCTAACAACCCATCACCGTAAAAAAACAGCTTGTTACGAATCCTTCAAATAAGCCTCGGAATGGGACTGATTATCTGGCACGATCATTATTATTATTATTATTATTATTATTATTATTATTATTATTATTATTATTATTATTACTATTATTAACATTGGCATTGGTACTGTAAATGGTTCCATCGTAAGCATATGTGAAAATCAGTTATCCCTATTAGTACGTAATACTTTATCTAGCATCTAGTTCATTTCTTATGTCTTCACTTCTTTCTTAATTCAACACGATGTATCCCGCGAAAGGTTGGAGTAATATCACTTCTGCTGCCTCCGTTTGTTGCACCACGGCCGACTTGATGCTCGCTTTGCTTCTTCCTTACCGGCCTTGACAATTCATGTTGATCCCTGTGTTAAAGCTGTAATTGAGAAAATGTGAAATTTCCGCCAGATGGCATTAGCTGCCAAGGTTCGCTGAGGAATGTGTGTATGGTTTCTTGTGCGATTATACTAAAATATTGTGCTTCTTTCTACTGGTAAGTGAGTTTATTGTGATGTGATTCAAAATGACGAATTGTTGTGTACCATTGTGTACTTGGAATAGAAAAAAGAGTGGAGGAACAATATCATTCAACGAATTTCCGAGTGATAGAGAAAGATGCGAAAAATGGCTTAAAGTGATTTCACGCCAAGACTTCGTTCCAAACACAACTCCCCATCTTCAGTCGTTTGTAATTACATTTCAAGGAAGAAGATTATTCTAATAATGGAAAATTTAGACGATTAAAACCAAATGCTGTGCCAACAATATTCCATCATTATCCTAGGTATAAAGTGACAAATATCAAAAGACCAAGACGAACGATTACTAAAACTGATCTCCCTCCACCAAAGAAACGCAAATCTTTTAGTAATATTGGTTTTTCACTATTTGAACAAGATGTCCATGTGTAATTGCTGCCATCAGAACATTGAAAGAAAATGGAAGCTCACACCCTGAAGCCCACAAATTCAAAGATTCTGATGCGACATTGACTTTTATGGAAAATATCAACAAGTGGTTCGCAATGCATGATATTAGCAATACACATTATCATGTGGAAAGTAGAAATCATGATAAGCAACAGTTCTTCTCTTTGGATGATTATCGTCTAGACTGGCTAGAAAATTATTTCCTTTCTTATCTCCATACAGCGAAGTGTGCAAGTAGCACACGCCAAAAAGATTTCCTAACTAACGAGACATATGAAGCTATCACGTTGACAACAAAATCAACTGTTCTCTGCATTAAATATCTTTTAGAAAATGGGTACCATTATGTTCTTACTAAACGACTTGCTAATATCATTACTGTGAAATTTATTAGGCCACTTCTAGATAACATTGCAGCAGCTTTAACTGAAAAGCTTGTTCCTTCGAAGAATGTGGCTTATAATCCACTGAGTCGCAAAATCTTGAAACTATGATTCTTGAATCTGCAATATCAAGTGGAATGTACCAGTGCAGTGAGTGAAATTATAAAACTTAGTACAAGTTATGGTAAATATTTACCCTAAGTGATTATTTAGAAACATCGCAGTTTATGCTAGGGGTGCTACTCAGCGAATGAGCTACAAAATTACACCTCTGTCATCATGTTACTTAAACTGAAAAGGTTACTATGTGTTATCTTCCCTGCTTTTAAACTCACGCTTTTACCATAATTAACAGAACTAAACATAATAACACTTATTATTTTCTTATTTATTATTTATAAGTGTTATTATTACTCTTTAATCATTTATTTTCATTCATATTGAGTATTTCATCTGTGGACACCAGAGCTTGGCAGACAGCGCCTCGTGGTGGAATTGAGAAATTATCCAATTTCAAGAAAACATTACTATTGTCAAGGCCGTATACAAAAAAGCGAAGGGACATCAAGTCGGCCGTGGTTGCACACACCGTTGAGTGTTCATATTTCAGACCCATGCATTAATACTACTGAAGTACTGAATGAATGACATTAACACTGAATGAACATTATACAATTGTTTAATTGTTTTAGGACGTACTTTTTAAATAGTGTTCGTTTGAGATTACCTATTAATTTCCTAGAAGTATTTAACTTATTTTCTACATCATTAATTTCCTTGTATGATAGTACTCCTATAGTTAAAACTAGAGACTTGTTCGATTTTCTTCCTTCTATTTAGATTTTACTTCTTATATGTGAAATGCCTATAAAGCCCGTCATTACTTTCGTTTTATCAGTAGAACTTTTAATAATGTACTTATTTGCTATATTCTACAATTTTACTTACATATTGCCTTTCGTAAACAATCTTATGAATCTGCAATTATAGTCTGATCATCTGTGAACATTATAGTATTATTTCTTAAAACAAAATTTACCTAAAACTTTCTGCCACTCAATGATATCGTCGATGTAAAAATTATGGGAGAAAGGCACAGCTTTACCCGATACCTTGATTAATTTCTCTGGATTTTACACAAGTAATTTTAATTTGAATTGTAATAATGACTCGTAAATATATGTTTTGAATTGTTCTAATAGTGTTTAGGAATTGCTTGTTTTATTAGGAAATTGCATGTATTTTTTTTTACTACCACCGCCACTACCACACAGGGTAGCCATCAGCGCTCCCAACTTGAAATCCATCACAGAAACAAGCACCGTGGGAACCGGGCTTAAGAGGAAGGCAGAAAATAGGAAAGACTGGAGAATGCTGGGTTTGCAGTGAAAGACCTGCCCTTGGGTCTGAAAAGGAATGTGCATACTAAGTTTTTCGCCTGATATCAACAAGTGTGTAGCGATGGTGAAGAACTTAAAATAGGTTCTCGCGTCAGAGAAAGACTGTTCCATACAAAATGAGTAAGACAAACATTTGATATGTCCTGAAACAGAGAGATAGGAATAAGTACCGGAATTAAAAAACCGTACATCCAGGAACCTTACATCATACATCAGCAAAAGAGAGTACAGATATGAACAATCATAACGGCTTTCAAATTATGAATATTGAAGACATTTTAACAAAATATGTGGGACCTGAACAAGCCAATAAAAAAATTTCACAAATACAGAATTAAATAGGGGCTTACTAATAAAAATACTAACGGCACTACTTAACTACACTTTGATGGATGAAAATATGGTACAAGCTATTACTAAATGAACAATTCCACAGCCAACACATTCATTTACCATTTCAAAATACTCTGCTCCAGATCTACACAGCTTATACGAATAAGCTTACTATTACTGAAATTCAAGTACCACCAATATCTCTACCCTGCACTAGAGTGTCTATCTTCCAAGAATCCAGAGGCCTGATAAACGTGTACAATTTATGCAAAAGACAAGAAAATAGCATGCAACTATATTTCTCCCAATACAGCAATAATATCGTGAAACACAGTGTTGAGTTTGACAATGAATACAAGCCATTAAATTTACATAGAGTATTGCTGCACCTGAGCAATTCAGGTTCAGAGCTTGAACAGAAATGGAAATTAAAGACACTTCAGAGGAATTGGAGTATCCTTTCTAAAAACTGAGAAATATGTAACAGCAATCCAAGGTACAGTTTATACAATAGAACATACAATTTTCTTAATGAATCCATTTGAATCTATTGAACACGTTATAGTTGAATGTTCGACATTTTCCGATGATGCTTATTCATGAATACATAAACAAATTACCAAAATTATAATCTACTGATAGTCCTCAAAGATAATGCCATTACCACCAACTCTCAGTTCTATGATAAGCATAGGCTTAACTCAGAAAATGGGTTACCATATAATGAATTCTTGTTGTAATTGGATAGAGTTATAACAACCGACAAGATAGATAACAAGTAGAGCTGTCGATTTAAACGATTAATCAAACCGATTAAACGATTTTAAAATTCGATTAACTAATCAAATGTGTTTTAGTCGATGAATAAAATCGATTAAGAATTAAAACAACTTCCTTGTAAAGTCTGTGCATAAAAATATCTGTATATCATTTGGTGCGATAAAGTCTTACGGGGACACTCAACTATATTTTGGAACTTTTTTCCTATTTGACCAATCTTTTACAAATTTGGAGAAAAAGTTTAATATACACATGGAAAGTAGCATGCAAAATCTCAGCTCATTAGGTCCAATACTTTTCAAAATAAAAAAAATATTTCAATTTTTAATCAATCATTAACTGAAATATCACTTTTAATTATCATTTTTTATTTTTTGGCTTTGTGCATTTGACTGTGACTTCTCAATGAATAGGGGAAGAATTCTGCGTATTGATTTAGTTCTGTCACGTAAATTAGTGTAGAAATTTAATTTTTCATTTCTATGACACTTTTTCTCCAATTTTTTAGTTGAATGTCCCCTTAAGCAATGTTCAAGGATTGTGTGTGATTGCTGGTTATTCAGGGTCAATGTAATATTCAGTGTTTTATATTTGTGAACTTTAATTGCAAATATGTTTAAGAACCGTTGCGTGAGAAACTTGATGAAAGTTTTGAACTTAAATTAAACGATTGTAGAAAGGTGAGGGACAGAAAAAAGTGCTCTAGACTATAAGAAATGGAGAAAATCGTTCAGTTAAACCGGAAGAACAACCAGTCTCCGATATCATCTTAAACATGTTGATTCTTTCCAAGGTGGATCTATGTCTACTAACGTTGCTACTTTTAATTCATCTTCTAAATCTATGATGCAGTACCTAATAGTAAAGCTTGTGTCCTGTTTTAAAGAAACTGAAATAACGAATAAATTTGTGAAATAATGTCAACATATTGACGTGTCTGACTGGAGCAAAGAGATGTGACTAAATAAATGTAAACTAGACATTTTTTTTAACTTTCTGTGTGCATCATCAATGCCAATTGTTTCTTAATAATTATTTGCGATAAAATTAAAAATATTCACGAAAAAGTGTGTTCTTCTTTACAGAATATGAAACTATTAAAAAATAATATTAGATGTTTTCGTTCAAACTTATGAACACTGTACGAAATCGATTAAAATTCAATCAACCGGTCGATTAAATGCATCCGGTTAAGTAATCAAATTTTTTTGTCGATCGGCAGCTCTATATAACCGTTCATTTATTATGTCATTAGATAAAATATTGTCACAGATCATTATGGTAGATGTGGTTCCCTTACCTATAATTTCAGTAAAAACAAAACTCCATGCAGGCCTATGTAAAAAACAGAGTAATTTTTCCATATGAACCAAGCACAAGACGTAGAGACTTCGAGCAGATCAAACAGTGCATAGACATTATTTCAACAAAGAATAAAATGTCAAACTTCAGTAACTAGATTAAAAACTGACCGCATATTAAAATTATTCATGGAAGGCAAATCTTTTCCAGCTCTTAACATATTTTCTACTGCTTGAATTTTACTGAAGAAGACTTACTGTAAATCCATTCAAAACAGTCAGAGAGATGGAAGAAGCAAATTTTATGGAGTCAATCTAAATTGATCTACTGGAATAACAACATAATAGGAAGCATAAATCTCAAATAAGGGAGAAAAGAACTGGCCACTCTATTCCATCATCTCCTGGCTTAGCTGCCTCATGAGTGATGGCTTATTGGTGTCACTTGTGAGGTTCAAACCTGTCTTCGAACAGCTGAATAAACAACAAACAACTCTCAAATCTAAAACTGCTAGAAACACAGCGTAACACGAACAACAGTGTTACACTTATACAAAATTTTCTCCCTCACCGTTAGAGATATCGTAATTTCTCGTTATCATATCTTCTGATGGGTATCAAATCCTAAAGCATATTACGGTATTGCAAAAAATTTTCATGCCAGCTTTTTGCAGATCTAATCACAGATCTTCGACCTCTTGGTGTGTAGTTATAGGCTCAAACAATTTTGAGGATACTATTTTGTGCTCATTCTTGGAAGATGGTGTTTCCAGCTTATTTGATACTAGAAAATTTATTCCATAACTGACTTGATTTTGAGCTTTGCAGAATATCAGTGTTCCTTTTTATATCCCATTTAGTAGGCCTATATCCCGCTGTTCTGTGCATGAATCGCATTTTACAAGTTGTTTCTGCTGCCATAAGATTTCTTCAATGTCAATGCTTCACTGCCATAGTTTAATACAGGTCATATTGTGCAAGCGTATTCTGGTATGCTTTGTATGAGGGTTGGCTTCTTAATTCTATTAATAATCCCTGTGGTTCTGGTGTATTTATTAATTTTATCTTGTATGTCTGTGTATTTTTAAGAATAGAGATATTATAGACAAGTACCTTTAGAGTACCTTATTATTGAAACAAATTGACATAATTTTTGTCTTATCAGTTCAAATTCCATGTTATATTTGGCCGTTACTGTCTGTAGATTACAAGTGGATATTCGTACTGTAGGTCATCTTCTGAAAGTGCTAAAAGGGCTAAGTCATCGACGAATAGGAATGAACGTAGTTTCCGATTTGTATTGACTGGTATGAATCCATGTCGTGTTTGTTTACAATCTTTTATTTCATGTAGAAGATGAATAGAACTGGTGGTAATCCGCAACCTAACTCCAGTATTGATTTCTTTCCTTTCATATAAGCCATTTCGATTGAAATTACATTCGTTTTATGTTTTAAATGCGGTATTTTGAATATATTGTTGTAATACAAAATTGTGTGCTAACATCTGTAGTAAATTATTTCTATTCACTTTGTCGAAAGCTTTTTCAAAATCTACAAAAGTTGTATGTTTTTTTTTTTTTTATAATGAATCATTTGTGTTTCCTACCAATAATTTCATTGTAAAGAATGGCTCGTTATACAGATAATAATCCACTACTATCATCAAGAATTGGGTCTTATGGCTTGTTAAATCTCGTTAAATATCAACGGGCATTAAAAATTCACGATCAGCGGTTTCTCTGGTCATTTGATCAGTAGGGCGCAAGACCAATGTATGATAAGGAAAAACCCAAAGATAAGAGTTGAGTGAGAGGTATAAATTTCTTCACATCTGCGGGGTATCGAACTCAGATTCACTGTATTTGTGAGTAGAAACGTCATGCTTGAGCCACAACGGAAGACACTACTATACCTTAAACACATGAATTTAAATTGTGTTTTATTGCTGCACGTGCGTAACTTCTTCTTTCAATTACTCCTTAGATTCTATTAAACGAGACGAAGAAAGAGGCAAACTATAGTAATAATTTCGCCATCCATCATCCCTACAGCCACTTCTGCAATCACCAGATTAGTAAGACATTTTCGAATGACCTGAAAAAAAGAGGGAATTAACCCTTCAAGTCCTACACTTTATTTTAATCGCGTATTCCAATATTATGGGGATGTATTAAAGATTAATTTGCAGTTTTCTCGAATCATCTTAACAATTTTAAACTTAAAAAAAAGAAAACATTTCTAACAACTTCGAACCTTGGGAGTCAGGGTTAATTATATAGGCAGACATCGTCAGGATGTACTTTTTTTTTAAATTACACATAGGCCTCTCATTCATCAAAATGTTTCGAGGGTCAGCACGTAACACTGAGGCGGTCAAAAGTTAAATTCCTCCACCCAAAATTACGCTCTAACAAATTACAGTGTACTTCTATATCAGGAAAATATTCTGCGGCTTATAGCTGATTAGTTTAATCGCATGATTTACGGGTTGCATACGTCATTATATTCACCTTAAGACCTAGTAAATCGTTCCGACTGTTTATTTCGTAAGACGCCGCTTTCACCCGAGGACCACCCCCTGAACGAGTTTCTGTAGTTGTAATAGTCGCCAGATCTTCGTGCAATCAATAACCATTCTGCAGTAATAAACCAGACTCACGTGCTAGAAAATAAAGAGGATCTACGTAAAACAAGATGGAGAGGTTCAAGATGTTCATACTGCACGTTTCAATGTATTGCTGGTTCTATTGATAAAGGGATTGAAGAGAATATTTTGCAGTTTTCTTTAATTCAATTCTTCCTCTAAATAAGTCTTTTATCGATTATTTATCGATGATGCATCAACTACACGGTTGTCTAGCGTCCGTAAAGTTTAATTGGTATTTTTTTATATTATGGTTCATTTAACGATGCTCGCAACTGCCGAGGTTATATCAGCGTCGGTGGTGTGCCGGAATTTTTTCTCGCAGGAATTCTTTTACATGCCAGTAAATCTACTGACATGAGCCTGTCGCATTTAAACACAGTCTAAATGCCATCGAACTGGGCCGGGAACCCGCAACCTCGAGCACAGAAGGCCAGCGCTATACCGACTCCGCTACCCAGGCCGACTAATTGGTATTGTGATTCCGATAAGTCAGATGAATAAAAGTAAAGTAAATCTTGACGCTACAGCCCATGAAGGGCCAAGACCGACCAGCCGGCTGCTGACCTCACGTCCACATGCCGAAGCAAAGGTGGACGATCATCCAAATAGAATAGAGGTATCGTGTGGTTAGCACGATGATCCTTCCATCCGTTATAGCTGGTTTGCGAAACCGGATTTTCGTACCTATCGTAGGTCCCCAAATGCATCACGATGCTGGGTGGGCACCGGTCCCATACACTGGCCGAAATTTTATGAGAAAAAACTTTCCCCCATTCTTTTTGTGTTTAGGAACAATACATAATAACATCATACATGCATTAAAACTGTATGTAAATGTTACGGGACAAACGCTTTCGACTGTTCAGACATCTTCAGATTCATCTATTAGAAAATAACTTATATTGAACACGTCAATGACATGATATAACATGGCGTGCATAAGCCAAGCATTTTTAAGTTAACAAGAGAGAATCTGAAATCTAAATTATAATTTGCTTGTTATATATGTTGAAATGTATTAACCAATATTTAATATTACGACCGAAAAATGATCGTTAATTAGCTGATCGTATTATTGTTTGACAAACATGTAAAATCAAAATTTCAAATTTCAAATTATGGTTTACTTAACGATGCTCGCAACTGCAGAGGTTATATCAGCGTCGCCGGTGTGCCGGTGCATCTCGCAGTTGTAGAAACCACTCACTATCTCTCGTGTAGTCCGGATTTGTGCGAGGCGGGCCTCGCATCCCGCACGTCGCATGCGTCGGTTCAGAAAAACCAAGGCTTAACGCTGCTCTAACCTTGACGTCCCTTCGGCATATGTCATCTGTTTATACTACACAACACAAAGCCTCGATCCAGGGGAAATATACACACTATTTTCTCGGCAGTCGCATTCGATCTAAACAGTAGAAGACCGACGGCATTTACCTAAGCGAAATCTGTTTCCTGGCAAACGGTCTGTATAGTAGAAGTATAACAGTAATGTTAGCTTAGCAACAGTAAGGGTACCGCGCCAATACCAATAGTAAAAGTATAAGTGGAATAGTAATGGTACTAGTAATTATCGAGACATCCCTTAAATCCAACAAACAGTCTTAGTATCCCTCATATAATATTATGAGTAGGCCCTAATTATTACGCCTGCCATCGATCATCAGCTCCCTGGGTACTTCAGAGTTACGTAAATATTTTACTATACATCTCATTTTATGGATGAAACTATAGGCTATGTCCCATTTTATAGCTGATAATGAATTGAGAGATAATGCAATGATAGCAGGACAAAAGAAAGTGCCTCGAACTAAATCTGTCACCACAAATTTCGTTCGTCAGTATATGAACATAGTCTTTCGTGTGAACAGCCAATGCATAAGTTGTTAGGTGTGGGGTAGGCCTATATAAATTATATATCATTACCACGAATTAAAAAATAAATCACAGCAGCTACTTCTATACTACAATATCGAAAATGTTCTAGACGTGTCATTCCGTTATTTTATCACCCATCTGAATGGAAATTACTTTCATGTCGACAGAATTTTCTTGGAATTGACGTCATTTAAAAGGCGTAATTATTATCAATATGCGAATCAAGTATTGGATGGCATTCAAAAGAAACAATCACGCGCAGAGAGAGACACAAAAGCAGCTTAATTTATAAATCAAAACGTAATGCATTATCGTGATGTACCAACCTGCCAAGACAATGTAAATGATGGACTTATAATAATTCATAAATTCTTCATCGTACATGTCATAGTTGTTTTTTCGTATATTAGGGACAAAAAGCATTCACCGTATTCTCACGTAGCTGCAAAACAATCTCTGATTGGCCTCGCGTAAAACGAAAATACTAACACGAGAAATGAAAGATGCAGATGACTAAGAGGACAGAGAAAACATAAACTATACACACGTCTTCTATCTGTAGGAATGTAGAAACACTTTTCTGATTGACTTCGGAAATCGAGTGACGATTAGATCTGTCACTGAAATACATAGGTGCAATGGTTCGAACCCGGCAGAAAGCAATGACTTTTCAAATCACCATATCATTAAAACAAAGCATTATTTTCTTATATGTCTGTTCCTGTTTCTCATTCTCCTTCTGTCTTGGCCATCGTCATGTTCTCTCCGGAAAGGATATCTCTCCATCTCTTTTTTGGCATGCTAAAGGTCTGCCTTTGAAATGATGTCTCATCAGAATCAGAATGAAAACATATGAGAAAATTTAAAAGATACATGACACTGTGTCCTTACACGGAGTCACAAGACAGTGGATAAGAAACTCTGTGAGCTCCAAATCAGTGAGCCACTTGTCTCACTCCGAGAGTTATTTTTCCTCTAAAGGAAATTAGAATATTTCTGAGGTAAAAAGTTGAAAACAATCAGGGAAAGAGAAACAGAAGTAGAGTAAAGGTAAGTGTTCACTACATCGTATCGCACTCATCGGACGAATCGCACGGATAGGAAAAAGACAGTCTTTGCTCTAATTGTTATGTAACCGCGTTCACTAGATCGTATCGCACGCATCGGCTCTCGGTAAATCCGTCCACGTTTCTCGGATAAACAACTTTTCCGATGCGATCATGGCCTTCTTTAATAAATCAATTTTAATTGCTCAACTGTTACTATTATGTTCAGTGTCGCGCCAAAATGGCAGACGGAAAACTTATTTCGCTTGTAGAAAACTGCGAAGAATTATATAATTTGAGGCATTCCCATTACAGTAATCAAGTGGCTTCTTATATATATATATTATGTAACCAACATCTCTATCATTTCTTCCTCTTCAATTCAGACACATGAAGCAATTACAAATTCTTATTCGCTAGCACTCATGATTAATAGACCTAACCTCAACACTCCTGTTTTCAGCAATGTCAATACCGTATGTCATATGTTTTAAAAAGCTGATAGAGAATCCGATGAGGCGGTGAGGTAGCGTCGTTACAGTGAACGCACTGCACTTAAAATATCCGTTGCGTGCGATTCGTACGAGGAGTGCGATACGATGTAGTGAACGCTTACCTTAACAGGACCGGGTCACCTCGAAGATTTCCACCACGTGTTGTCAGCGACAGGTGAACAGTGCAATACTTGGAATCGAACCCATAGACCACATGAATGACGACCTTAGTATGAGTTTGGAATTGAACCTCCTCAACTTCTAAAAGAAATCCTTAAAGAAGGGTGTTATGGCAGATGCATAATGCAGTCTACCAGAAGAAGTGAACATTTAATATCTCAAAAAGTCTGAATATCTTGTTGGAGAGCTATGCAGATCCGTGACAAATTCATCTAGGGGTCATCTCGATATTTGTAGACCTCTACCACAATCTTACGAAAACTACACTTAGGATAACTGTCTCAGTTTCGGAAACAAGACAATTGGCTATGTTGATTGACAAATAAATGTGCTCACGCATTATAGGTCTTAGGGCATAGCTGTGGAGAACGATGGGTAATATTGACCAGATGGAAAGATGCGGAGTACTGGCAAAGAGAGAGGTGAATAAGCATGATTGATACTCTCTATCTCAACACTTGTGGCTCGTTTCTTGCTAGTCTTATTAACATCCCAGTTCTAATAAATACTCTTATTATATTGGTTGTATGTTACACAATATGTTTCTGAAGCTGTGTTTCCCAATTTGTTTTCCCTGATATTTTCCTCAGTTCATCCATTTCTCCTGTTCGAATTAAATAACTTGTCCTAGCTGTCTCTATTCTTGTTTCAGAATCATAGGATATAAGTGGTCCGACTTACTTACGGCTTTTAAGGAACCCGAAGGTTAATTCCCGCCCTCACATAAGCCAGCCATCGGTCCCTATAGTCCACACCTGTGGAGTAACGGTCAGCGCGTTTGGCCGCGAAACCAGGTGGCCCGGGTTCGATTCCCGGTCGGGGCAAGTTACCTGGTTGAGGTTTTTTCCGGGGTTTTCCCTCAACCCAAGATGAGCAAATGCTGGGTAACTTTCGGTGCTGGACCCCGGACTCATTTCACCGGCATTATCACCTTCATCTCATTCAGACGCTAAATAACCTAAGCTGTTGATAAAGCGTCGTAAAATAACCTACTAAAATAAAAAAAAAATCGGTCCCTATTCTGAGCAAGATTAATCCAGTCTCTACCATCATATTCCACCTCCCTCAAATCTATTTTAATATTATCCTCCCATCTACGTCTCGGCTTCCTCAAAGGTCTTTTTTCCTCCGGCCTACCAACTAACACTCTATATGCATTTCTGGATTTGCCCATACTTGCTACATGTCCATCTCAAACATCTGGATTTAATGTTCCTAATTGAAGGGTTCAGAGCCATAGTGGGCCAAGCGCCATTTATTAAAAACGGAGGAAGCAAGGGTTAAAGTTAAGTGAATATCATAGTTTAATGAAGACTGACAAATCGTTTAGTTTCAATGTGTATACTTTTATTACTTGCTATAGGTTTCCATTGAATTATGGTAATAACTTCATTTTAACCCTTGTTTTCTACGGTTTTTGTAAATGGCGCTTGGCCCACTATGGTTCTGAACCCTTCAATTATGTCAGGTGAAGAATACAATGCGTGCAGTTCTGCGTTATGTAACTTTCTCCATTCTCCTGTAACTTCATCCCTCTTAGCCCCAAGTGGCCCGACTACAGTTTAAATAATAATTATAAGGTTTCGTAACATGTGAGATCCTCTTAAGGAATCTTGTATGTGAACGCGTGGAAAAAACATGATAAATCTTCTAATATTTGAACTACAGATGCAGAAAAATTTGCAGGCATTTGAAATAATTCCTCCAGCATTATGGATCATTTACGAATGTTTTAAAAATGTCAGAAGTAATTTTTAAATGCGTCGTTCTTTCTTTGCTCAATATTACTTGTTATGTGAAAAAATATAATCTTAAATTTGCGTATAGTGCATAAATCTCAAAAACAAATTATGCCAGAAAGTAGAAATTTTGTGTAGACTTTCAGAGCCCAAGTAGGCCTACGTTAAAAGTAGACTATTATTACGATAGTGATGTAAGAATTTCAAGTTTTGCAGAAATTGTGAATTTTAAGAAAGGTGTTTTTGATAACAAAATTAAATTTTATTACGTAATTAATCACAGAAACAATAAGCTCCTATAGTCTATTTTAAAGATTTTCGATGTACTAAGAACTAGCAGCAAAAAAGAAATCAAGCTCCTCACATTATGTGTTTGAGATGTACGCACTCTGACTCATATAATCAAATGTATTTATTTTTTTTCACGTAGTATGTAATAGTGAGCTTTTGTTTTTTGTTTTGTACTTCAACAAAAATATGCTCACCTTTAAGTAAAGTGCTTAAAATGACGTCCTTGCGCTTCGAATTGAACTCGTTCGCAATCGTCCATTTTAAGAGAATACATGAATGACTTCCCGGATGAAGCATCGTTATCACTACCATCATCATCATCATCATCATTATCAGAGTGAACATTTTGTCAGCTTTAAGGTAGGCCATAGTTAAGGTTTATCCGTCTGAGGTTATCTTCCTAATGATTTACAGGCAGGGCCGGGTATTTATGGAGATCACGAAAATCACGACATAATAGATAATATACAATCGATTTTTACTAATCTTTACGAATTAAGTGATTCTGATTAATAATATGCGGATAAAACAATCGTAATAAATCGCGAAATAGAGTTCTAATAGCACAATATGAACACATTCGCTAATTATTACTATTGCGTCGTTTTATAGCGAATTTCATATTCTGATTTTTTTCCAATTTTTTTTTTCACTTGAATTGAACTCAAAAGAGGAGAATTCAACATTTCATTAATAATTTGAAAGTGTTAATTTGAGGGCTGCAAGTTTTTTTTTTTTTTTTTTTTTTTTTTTTTTTTTTTTTTTTTTTTAAGGAATGTGTGTTAAATATGGCCTCAATCCAACAAATATTGTGTACTGGCCATACCGCACCTTTACCGAAATCTAACGAACCTTTAATGTTAATTATTTGGAAAGTAATATTCATACTGAGTTAATTAATACTTCAATTCCAAAAAATTTTATTTTCAAAAATTTCTATTAACTTAATCTCCACCAAGAGTACAAATCAATCTCCAACAATCTCCGCCGACACCAATATTAAAAAACACAAATGACAAAAATTAATCTCCATAAATGCTTGCCTCTGCATATAGGTCATTTGACATGACGTTTTTCTCTTGGCATATATTGCAATATAGATTTTCCTGCAAATAAAAGAAAGTTTATATTTAGTGTCAATGGCATTTATATGCCTTGTATAGACTTTTATACCGGTAAAAGAAAGCTATACTTACTGTCAATTGCATTTTTGTACCTTGTATAAATTTTCCTATCAGTGAAAGAAAGCTGATGTTTTAGTGCTAATGACATTTTTGTACTGTAGCCTATAGGCCTATATAGATTTTTCTATCAATAAAGGAAATCTGGTAATTGTTACCAACATGTTTGTAAAATATAGATTTTTCTATCGACAAAAATAAGTTGGTATTTAAATGTTACTAGCATTTTTGTATCTTACATAGGTTTTTATATCAACAAAGAGAAGCTGGCACTTAATTGATACTAGAACTTTTGTACCTTGTATAGATTTTCTTACGCGTAAAAGAAAACTGATACTTCAATATTAATGGAATTCTTGTATCTCAGAGTTTTCTATCAGTGAAAGGAAGCTGATATTTAAGTGTTAGTGGCATTTTGTACCTTATATTGTAGATTTTTCTACTAGTGAATGGAAGCTAATACTTAAATGTTACTGGTATTTTATGGAGTACTTTAAATATGAGGTTCAGTAGCAATAGTTACAAATAATAAACGGCCCTAATTTTTAACAGAAGGCGCTACGCCAAAACTTTTTCATGAGTTGGGATATAGTTTTGGAACACATTACATATGAAAAAAGAGTAGCGATAGTTATTAGAAGAGCAGCGACAATTATTAACTAAAATAACTACATTACTTACTAATTCAGAACATAACAAAAATTCATATACGGTTACTCTGAATTATTTAGAACGTAAAAAAAAATTAATTCTATAGTCGTTTGTAACTACTAATAACAAATAACGTGTATTTGCTAATAATATAAAGACTTGTATATTACTTTAATTAAAAATACAAGTCATAGTTTACAAGAACCTTTATTCGTAACTTGTAAATTATTACTCCCTACATTCGTGGAATAGACCGCTCATACATTAGCAATTTACCGACGTACGAGTAACGTGGGTAAAGTACAGATAGTGAATTTCAAGAATTGTAAACTACACAAGATAATGAAAACAATTACGCAACTTTGGCTGGGAATTTATAACTGGGTAATTATAGGTATGTTAGCCATAACACAGGTACGATCTTTAAAAAGGTGATTTATAAGAGTAATATATTACAAATTCTTGCGATTACAAGTATGTAGAATTAATTGCAATTTGTTGCTGATATTAAACTGTAGTTTGCATACAGACTAGTAGACTGCATATCGCTTAAACTGACAGTAACGTTGCATCTAAATAAATGTCAAAGTACAAAAGGAATACGATACAGTTTTAAAACACGTGGATTACAAAGAAGCGATCATTTGCGCATACTAAGTATGAAACGATATTCATCCTCGAATGCTAAAGAATTAATTACACACTCATATTTTATACAATCGAAGTCATATTTTCCGTCCTCTGATAAGTTACATATTCTCTCCCAAGTACTTAAAAAGTATATGGTAATATTTTGTAAAAACATAATCATCTTCTCTTTCGTCGACTTCATCATCATAATCATCATCCTCCTAGTTGTCGTCATCATTCATGATTCTAGTCCAGATGATCCGTATCGGCACACAAAATGAAATCGTCAGACGTTTTGAAGATCTTTCCTTACGGACGATAATTCAAATATTTTAAAGGAATTCTGTTCCCATCCATTTTTAGTGTTGGTGCTATATATTGCATCCAGTTTTCCTTGTAATATATTATTCTTTCTATAGTATAACTTATGTAATTTCTAATTCTTGTAAAATTTGTCGATTTCTTTCATGGTCCGACAAAGCGTATCCACCTGTTTTGCCCAAAAAAAAATAATATCTTTAAATTTAATCTTGTTAAATCCTGTTTACGATATTCAGCCTCAAACAATACATAATTGAGGCGTTCTCTGGAACAAGCATTTAACTACAAAATCTTGAATAAGATTTGAGATACAGAGCATCAAACATTTTAGACCTCATATAATAGTACTGCGCATAACGACTTTCAAATGTTTCTAGAGGACGCTGCGTTTGTTGGAGGGAAATAATATTTTGTCAGGAGGCAGATGAGTTATTAAAGATTCAATAAATGTCGGAAACGGAAAAAACAACGTACAGTATGTTAAGTTATTCTAGGGAACGCCTGACTTATACTATAACATATTTTGTAATTATATTCTTCTTATGATCGATACTGTTCCGCCAATACTAAGGAATTGAATTACATTATTTTGTACAATCTCTTCTTCTCACAGCTATTTTCACTCAAATACTAAATAGTGTACAAATGTCTTGGCCATCATCATCCTCATTTTCTTCATGGTTCTATGCATTCTGGATCACTATCTAAGCTTTTCTGTTCTTTCAACAATTTTTTTCCCCTGGCTTATAGTCAACTGGTGAAATTTTTTATCAGTCTGTTAACTTTTTAACACTTTTATACAGTTGTTTCAAGGTACTGGGTATTGGTATCCCATCAGCTTTCAACGTTTTACAGTAATATAAAAAATCATAAAGTTACGAAACTTACAAAATAGTATAAACAAATGGAACATCAGTCAATGGAAACTAATTTCGGAAGTGGTTACTTCCCGACTATTAAAATGTATCTTAATTTATCGTAACATGACTACCTATACTGGTTTCGGTATATTATTATTATTATTATTATTATTATTATTATTATTATTATTATTATTATATTATCGTCATCATTACGACTGCTATTTACCCTACTTATCATTCACGTTGTGATAGGCCTATTTTAAACTTTGTTCAGTTATGTGTTACTTTTTCTCATTATTTTATTTCTCCATTCCCAATATGATCCCGTCGACATCCTTTCAATGTACGTAGGAACGTAGTTTCCGAATTTTACAGTATTTCTGTTATATTATATTTGAAAATATGAATTTTTAAACCTAAACTGAATAGTTTTCAAACATTAAAATCATAATCCTAAACGCTTTCCTACATTCGTGGTGATTGTTCGTAGACCTTAAAAATTTCCAGACATATTTTCTTTCCTGATGACGACATTCAAGAAGTTCATTCGATATTGCCCCGTTTGCTCCTAAAACTGTGATTTTGCGACTCTTTTGTGATAAAGGTTACGCTATATTTAAGGATGTAGGTACAAATTTACAAAATATGTTAAACTACATTCCGAAATGTCATATGCAAAAATTCGTTTCAACGATATTAAGTTACCTAAACGTGCACTGATGTTGGAAATCAAGGAAGTACGAGTAATTAATGTACAGTAACATTTGTCCAAAATCGTTTCTTTCTTTTTTTTTTTTTACTTTTCTTCAAATTGTGTTTAAAACGAGTTTATTTTATAGATCCCTGTAGCGACAACATAAATTACGTGAAAACAGGTCAACAGATGGCATCTTTGAGTCACTAAAGCATTTTGAAGTGATTTGAAGAGAAATATCCAAATATCATAAAATAAAAGGACCTATATTACAACTTCAAATATTTAAAATTAACAGAACAATTTACATTCACAATTAAATTTCTACTAAGAAATATCAAAATTAACTATCTACTAACAACTTAATTGCGTGCTAAAGGTACATGTCGTAAACAACTTCGCTAAACGTGCATGTCTACCGCACAAGAATTCTGTCAAGATGTGAAAATCTCGAGATTACAGCTTATGTACAGAAAATTGAAAGCGAAGATAATAATGATGTCTCGCAAAACCGAAATAGATTAATAATTTTAAAAACTATATTTTTAACATTACGAAAGCATTTTATGCTTTTTATAGTGATCTGTATATAAAGCATATCACATTAGGCTATTACTACAGCAAGGAAAACACGTCATTAAAAGAGTTTCGGCGGATTTTAACAGAGTGAAGTTTCGAATGTTCAAAAAATTGTCGTCTCTTTTAGTAGACACATAACGCAAAGGCGGTCGGATAATATTTTGCTGTGATAAGGAAACTGTCAATGTTTTTGCTAAAAAAAATTGTGCATTTTTTTAGAAGTTCTCTTCCATTTCTTTAAGATTTTTTGAACCAAAATGCTACACTGCTTTAGTATTTAATCATAGTAGTAATTTAGGCCCAAGAATATATAACAAATTTATATTTAAATATTCTAATCTTGTCAATTCTAATAGTTCTAGTATTAAATTAAAAAAAAATATGTATGGATTTTATAAAAACTGAAAAATTGTAAATTTAAATTTATGTAATATTATTGCGTAGTAGACATAAGACAAATTGTGTTATATACTTCTTAATTTCAATTCAGGAATCCACCCCTGAGCACGAGTTCTACTCTTTCAGGGTTGAGCTAAAGTTTTTCTGTTTATATTATATTTTGTTACCATTATTAGCAAAATAAATAAATAAATTACACATTATAACTTTAACTGGCCTAATTCTAGCACACATTACTTTACTGCACTAACACACGACATTACCAGTTCTGTTTAAACAATTTTCATAAAATGCCACAAACAAAATGTGTAAAAGAAAAATATAAAACACATTTGTAGGCCCTATATTGTTGCAACCGCCATAAAATGAATTCATATTTTTAATCAGAGTGCTGTTAACATATGGGCAATATTGTATCACACAGGATTCGAAAGTAGTAGTAACATTGTCCCTCCCACACGGCCAGCTTTTTAGGTTAAATTAACGATTGCACAACACTGCATATAACCACGTGTTACATTATGTAAGATGTTGAAGATAGGAAATTAACACAACTGAACTATGAATCAAAAGGGGCACATGTTCACTGCTAAATTATACGTTATTACAAGAAGTAGTCAATGCTTACTCACTTGTGAAAAAGATTAATTTATTCGTAAAAGCAGAAGTTAGAGAAATCACAAATGGAAGTTACGCAATGAAACTAACATCTGAAAAGCATAATAATATAAAATTCTGAGCATAAATAGGTCTATTAGAATTTTAAAACCACAGCGGATAGGCCTATTTTTAGACTACAGAAAATCCGATATTCAGTAACTGAACAAGATTAAGAAAAATATTAAGTTTACTAAAAAGACTACAAGAATATGCTAGTATAATAGCTTGTATAATTATATATTACAAATGTTCAACATTACACCAAGAAAATGAAAATTACTAAAATAATTACATTTGGATCATCGATATAGCTAATGTACATACCGTCGTTGTTCCTGCAATAGCTCCTATGTGACATATTTATCGATTTTCAGATTTTTGCTCTATTAAATAACTTAAATAGTGATACAGAAAATAATAAAATCTCCTATATGTAACTAATTATATTTCTTTCTTTCCAAAATTTAAGAATTCACAGTCTCCTATCCTACTACTGCCATAGAATGAATAAATGTGTTTTTCTTCCTACTGAACAATTTGATATTTTGCACATAGGAGTTATTGCAGGAACAACGACGATAACAACCTCAATAAACATTTTAAAATCTTTATAAATGCCTCTAAATTCAAAAATATATTCATAGTTGTGTTTTTGAATGCTTATCACAACAGATACGTGTTTGTAGTGGCGACAGACTATCATTTTGCGATATATTTTATAATTTCAAAGTATGTAAATAAGTAGTCATTATTTCAAAACTAAAATGATTTAATTATAATAAAGTACGGAAAGAGCAACGATATGCTTCAAGAAACAATGTATAACTTACACGTTTAACTGGCAACGAAAACTAAATGCATTTTTAGAGTGGGACAACGGAAAAATTAGGCCTACACTTTCGCTTTATTTCGTTCGTTTACAGATAATTCAAAATTTATTAGAATGTTACCTCAATAATATTATATTATACATATTCATAATAACATGAGAAGCACACCAACTAATGATCCGTTTAGAACATATCGTTGCTTCCGCCATATTTGATGGCGATAGTACGATGTTCTTGTTAACTACCATTTTGCGTCGCAGTGTTTGGAGGTCAATGTGAAGGTGACTATGGCTGAGTTGATTTAGCAAAATCACACGTGATCTGTGTTTGTTGGCATGTATAATACAAAATAATTTTATTAACACGAAAAATTAAAGGAATTATAATTTCTAGCAATAAATTGGCACTATGAAGTAAATTGATGTAATTATATTCATACACACAATAAAATAATATAAAGTAATTAATAATGGCAAAAATATAATATAATCTAAATACTAGAAATAAAAATAATTTAGAATTATGTAATAGATCTGTACTACTATTCTTCTGTAAAACCATTTTCTTTTAAGTGATTTATTATTGGTTTTATTGAAGTAAATACATATAAATAAATGAGAGAAAATGCTATAATTTAAATTTCTTCACACATAAACTTTCCACTTGGTCCTCATAACTTATACGTAGCTGAAAAAGTTGTCTCCCGGAGAGAGTCGTACGAGAAACTTAAGAAATGTACTTCAACGCCATCTATGAGAAGCGCTCCGAACTTTTTCAACAAGCTGTCAAACAATTGCTCAATTAAGTGTGCGAGTTAAAAATAAAATAACTTACAAAAAATAAACGACAATGGCTTGAATGACTTCCCGTCACTTCTTTCAGCAGTCCGGACTGCTTCTACAGGATATTAATAAAAGAATTCTCTGTTACATAATGAAACGTGCGTTGATTTGTTTCGATGTTATCTCAGACTTAATCCAATATTGTGATGAAACTATTGTGAAGCCATATTAAAAACGTCACACATTACTAATACGCCTCGAGCAATGTAATAATTCCTGTACCGTTCTAAGAAATACAGAGCGTTACGGCCACAAACTTTTTCATTCATCACAATTCACATTAGACGAAAGCGATATTTTTTGCTTCCACACAGCTGACATTATTCACCCATTTCACGTCAATAAAAATACTTTCTAAGCACAAAAACTTATATCTGATTAAAATACGATATTCACTAGTGAAATAGTAAAAAAACTTTTATATTATCACTATTAAGTCACCACTAAACAACACGTAGGCTACTGGTGAGAATCTTGTATTTTCGTTGGCAGTCCTTTATTTGTTTTTGTGAAAGCATTATGGGATATGTGAACGCCAATCTCTCTTTCGGTCTTGCTATTCATTCCATTTCTTTCAATAATCCATTCACGGCCGTTAACACTGAAACACAATGACCTCGATAATTACTATAGGCCTACTGTTGAAAAATAGCCACCTATTAGCACATATTGAAACATGTTACACTAATGTGAAACACTGCCAATTCTCGATTATGAAATATATATAAGACAAACAAGCAGAATCTGAAAAGCAAATTTTCCTGTGAAATGGTTACAAAACATTTGTATTATTGTTAAAAGCTCGATATAGGCCTACAATGCATACATTTGATCTTTCCACGCTCATATATATATATATATATATATATATATATATATATATATATATAGACGACACATTATTCGTTGCGCTTAAGAAAATAACTTATTTTATGTAAAATAAAAATTTAATAAACATAACAAAATGTACCACTGCTTTAAAAAATGTCCTCGCTAACGAAATTATTGGTTACAGAAGCATAAAAATCATATCAGAGATTTACAATCCCTCTTCTAAAAGAGTTAAGGATTACATAAACACGCATATTACAAGTGTTTAAACGATCAATTTCATATCATATTTTCACGTAAGATTTGAGTTCATCGACATGGAAACTGTGTGAAGTGAAACTTTTCTGTAAGAAAAGAACGGGTCTCGAGTGCATTAAATTCCACGTCAGACACATGTTGCACACATAATAATTGCATTTATTATCGCAGGAAAAACACTTCTTCTAGATGAAGTGCATTCTACTGTCACAATAAAAACACATCTTAAGATGTCCAAAGATAATACAATCTCTAATAGGTTACAGTAGGTCATGGATCGATTTTTAACGTTAATGCTCTAATGACATTGTATCGATGGTGACAAGTAATGCATTAGAGCAAGCCATGAAGTATGCGATAAAGTAACATTATTTCATGCTGTTTATTTTTCGTACACAAAACTATTCAGAAAACTCTTACTTTTTGTTATGGAACAAAATATATTCCATTACAATGAAAGCACGCCTTTCGCACTTTTATACAAACTGCACAATGTCAACTTGAATTCAATGATTAAAAAAAACTAATCTTTGAGGGAAAACCTTCAAATATTCCAGGCTGCAAAATATTGTTCAAGTGTTTTAAAATTGCTTCAAGTAATATATATACTTTACGGTACAAGAAAAGTTACCCGAGGTAAGTGTAGATTTGAGTATTTA
This sequence comes from Periplaneta americana, assembly GCF_040183065.1. Taxonomy (NCBI): domain Eukaryota; kingdom Metazoa; phylum Arthropoda; class Insecta; order Blattodea; family Blattidae; genus Periplaneta; species Periplaneta americana. Next base: position 89,358,389 of record NC_091128.1, read on the forward strand.
AATCGAATTGTAGACAGACTAGTATCCAGCTTTTCTGAAAGTCATCACACAGTTCATATTTTATGTCCACAGAATTACTAATAACTGAAATCTGTCACACTGTAGTTATCACACTTTTGGGGGTTAACCTATCCAATTAAGTTCCTTAAGTCGCATTAGTGTCGGCAACTTAACACTAAAAATGTGACCAGCACAGAGTTCTGCAACTTTCGAGATAGTTGTCATCGCAACGATTAAATACCGAAAGCACAAAAAACCCAAATACCGTGAAATATTTCAATCTCAGAAAAACTTGATTGTGAAATCCAATATTCTACTCACGTATTTTAAAAGAAAAGTGCCAACAGGTAATTTGGATCCATAAAGACTCCACAAGCTAAGAAAGGAGAATTTTTAAAATAATAAAAAATATGACATTAAGTCAACTGCATAAACAACCAGACATGACGTTCAAAATTAAATCAAGTAAACATCGAAGACCGGACACGTGATGATATTAAAGAGAAAGGAAAATTGCGTTAATTATGGAAGAAAGATCTACAGGGCAAAGACTCGAGGAAGACCATAGCTGAGTTAAATTGAACACGAAGAAAATGAAATAAAAATAAGCGAAGATGATTGGAAAAAACTTGTGCAGTAGTAGTAGTGGTAATAATAATAATAATAATAATAATAATAATAATAATAATAATAATAATAATACTCACTTGTTACATTATCGATACTCAAAACTGCTCTCTCTTAACTCGGTTTGTAATTTAGACCTAGCTTCATTATCTTTCGACTGAATCCCGAGTGGCTCATTCTTATATACGACCACACGCAGAGTCGAGGACCTTCCGCGTCCTGGTGACAACTGAACCAGGCTCCAACTGTTGGAGCCCTTCTACAAAGGAGAGGAAGACTATTTTTATGGCAAGAAAGTAAGGAAGGAGCCGCCAACCCGGATCCACATTATGGTAGACATCCGGGACTGTTAAAAGAGTGCATTGGAGATTTGAAGGTCTGCAAGCTCAACTACTTAGCTCTCTGCTCTCGAGAAGGCCGTTCGCAAGCCACATCACTTAACGAGCTGTCCTAACATTCCACAACGACTTGCTGGCTCAACCATTTCACTCCGTGCTACAGAAACTCTTGAAATGAACATTACTGTAATGTGGAGGGAGCGGACGGAAGATCTCATATTCGTATAATATAGCTCTAGATGTTATCAGTTTATCACTATTATTATTATTATTATTATTATTATTATTATTATTATATATTTATATGGTGGTGGTGGCGACAGCGGTCGGGTAGCAACTGATTACGACTAGAAAGTCCTAGGTTCAATCCCGGAGGAATGAAGGTATTTTCTCTTTGATAAAGGCTGGTTCATAATAAACCGGGAACGGAAACGACTACGAGAACGAGAACGGAAATAATGTTAAATACATTTATTTTAACAATATTTCTGTTTTCGTTCTCGTTTCCGTTCCCGATTCATTGTGGACCAGCCTTAACGCTTTCAGAACACTCGCCTGTGAAATTTAGTTCCGGTCTTTTCTCGGATGGTAAAAGGCGATCGGAGAGTAGTGACGACCACACCACTTCATTCTAGTGCCCAGGTCATGAAAGGATGGAACACTACGTGAAGTAGACGTAAACAAAACCGAAATGTATTACTCCGCAATCGCAAGCTAGCTACCAAAGCAGCCACCAGAGCGCATTATTTTCAGCAAGTGAGCACGCAGGGCAGCCACCGTCTGATATAGGCTATTGCAGATATTTCAACACATTCATTCAACTAACCCGTAAAATGCTCACAGAGGGTTCATATTTATTATTTTTCTACTGGTAATAGTGGATTTTCTTTTTCTGTAGATTCGTGATCAAATGTTATTCTTTGAAGAGTGGAGAATTTCTTTAATTCTACAGCAATTTATTTGAGGTTGGCAACACTGAATCTCGCACTGTGTTATACCAGCTGTGCTGATGTGCTCTGTGAAGCTGCAAGTCACCTTGGGAGGAATTTAATGCCTATTACGCATGCGCGTTGCCATAATACACATTACAATGATTTAACATGCAATGTCTGAAACTAATAATATAAACATGTTGTTTAAATCGTAAGAAAGTGTTCTCATAAGCATGTTTAATTCACTCGTATTCCATGTATATTATACATTTTATTATTTTAGAAGGAACTATTTTAATTTGAGGAAGAAGATGACAAGCATGAGTTTGGAGGCGTTGTGCGTCCAATAGCCAATCAGGAACCATTATGCCACGTTCATTTATTTACATTTATTTCAATCTTTGGCTGGAAAGAGAGTAGTATTGGGATCACACTCTTCAATTAACAGTCAAAACATGTTTTGTGAATACAGAGCCAAAGAATTGAGAAAAAACGGAAAACCTTATTCAGTAGAAAAATCGGTTCATAAATTTTCTTTACGACGGAACTGTCTAATAATATACAGCCATGCAGCAGGAGTAGCAGCATCAGCAGCAGCAGCAGCAGTAGTAGTAGTAGTAGTAGTAGTAGTAGTAGTAGTAGTAGTGGTGGTGGTGGTGGTGGTGGTAGTAGTAATAGTGGTGGTGGTAGTAGTAGTAGTAGTAGTGGTGGTGGTGGTAGTAGTAGTAGTAGCAATACTGTAGTAGTAGGAGGCTATTATTATTATTATTATTATTATTATTATTATTATTATTATTCCCTCCATCTAGGTTCAGGCCTAGTGGTTGGCATACGCGCTTATCCAAGCGGTCCGTGGATCGATTCTCCGTGTGGACAATGGAAGAAATTTATCTTCCGACAACGGAACTATAAATGCTTGTTCCTTGTCATATGCTTTCCTGCGTTGAACTTGCGTCCGCTGACCACAAGACCAGGGAGACCGAAATGAGTGCACTGCAGAGGTGCAAACCTTTCAAGTGGGTTATCATTATCAGCAGGGCCCTTTTCTTTTAGCTATAAACGCGAAATATGACAGATGCACCAAAAAGTTTAAGCACATTTTATTCTAAATATGACTGATTTGACAGCAATGTTATGCGAACTTTTGCAAAAATTGGCTATTTTTTTCAAAAAAAAAATCCTTCATTTCTGCGATGAAAACGGAAAAAATGGGGCTTTTTTAAAATCACGTTAAAGAGCTGCAGTATATTAGTTTTAAAGATGTTAGCTACATAAAGAATAGAGAAACAAATTATTTAGGAACTCTAATGGCCTACAGGACCATTGCATTGACAACTGGATTTTTGTATAAAACCGAGTTAACTCATATTAAGGCTGATTTATAAAGGGTACAATATTATTAACGGCTTTATTTCGCTATATAAGTTGCAAATACAATGCCGTGTACAAGATTATTGCTAACACTGAGTATGGTGTGACAAAATGCTTTGTGGCATGTTTTACATCTAGTAGCCTGTTTTTCTGAAAATTTCGTCTTGCAGCGTACTTCTCCTTCTGGTATCATTTTGATCTCCTGAGTCAGAAGTGATTCCAGTATTGATGTGTTTAATGTAGACCAGAACTGTCTGATTTTTTCTCGCAACACTGAAGACTCTTTCCGCAGGAGAGTCTCTGTGAGGCACACTTTGCCCGTTTCATTTCTGAAATTTGCAATATTGGGCCTATTTGCAGCTATTCCATATCCATTTATAACGCATTCAGGAAAAATATCGTATTGATAAGTTGCAAATTCCTCTTCAAAACTGTCATGTTCACCTTAATTAATCAAATTCGGAAATCTTTGAATAAAATAGTTAAGAGATTGATATGAAAATGTTTTTGTGTGAAATACGACTATCTACAACTTCTGCATGCTTAAAAAATTCAATCTCAATTACGGATATATTTACATATTTTAATCCTGTTTTCGGAAGGAATACATATGCCGTGATACTTTTGCTTTTCCATAATAATTTTCCCTTTGGTCGTAACAACTTAATAGCGGTAGGAAATCCGTAATAGTTGGCACCTTTGACACTGGCTTGTAAGTCGATATCAAAGGAGGTGAAACATGATCAAGAAGGAATATTATTATTATTATTATTATTATTATTATTATTATTATTATTATCATCATCATCATCATCATCATAAGCAATAGATGTAGTAACAGCAGCAAAGGTGGTGATAGTGGTAATAGCAGTAACAGCATCAATAATATTGCTACCCGCTGTGAACACGGTAAGTTAAGCAGCCTTGTCACTTCACGGAGGACACGATCATAGATTGAAATCCCGCCTAAGGCAAGGATGTTTGCCCGATGACGATGTGATATCCTGTATTGTCTTAGGTAAAAGTCTGGCATTGTGCTGACATCATGTCACAAAAATTCCGCCGTGTGTCTAGTGTCAAGTTGAAAAACCATCCCTCCAAAATATGAGGAAGCTAAGGCAGGATTGCCTTTCCATTCCGAAGACTCGGCTTCAAATTACGATGGATAATACTTGGAACTTATTTAAAATGTGAAACATATTTTCTCGGGTCACTCCTGTTCTCAGCCTACATTCAACCAATTCTTACTGTCAAGTTTTATGATGCATTTTGACGTGTAACGCCCATATTCGAAAAAATAGAAAAAAATGAAAGGATTTTGTGGAACGTAAATTCTTACGTCATACCCGACAAACAATGTGAAACGAGCCCATTTCTACTCGTGTACTCTAATGCAGTGGTAGTCAGCATTCGCTGAAATGGGTAAAGGGTAAGCAGTGCCTCGTAATATACTCCTTCGTGCAGCAGGAAGAGGGAACGATCATACCCGCCAGCAGCCACGGATGTACCATAGTGCAGTCTCTTATCAGCGGGTAAAAGACGCTAGCCCGAGCGTGTACTGTGCTGATGATTGCTGCTCTAAAGGGATCCACATAATATATGCATAACTTACTTGGAAGAGTTTTTTATAATCCATGAGAGGACTATAATATATTCAGAAAATGATATTTATATACTTCGTTGTGTTTTTAACATGAACGAGAAACAGATGGGTGCATAATACATCCATAACTATAGAAAATTAATACAAACTTGGCATTACTCGCACACAGATGGATAACAAAATTTACTATACATTTTCATGTGTTTATACAGTTAATCAGTTAATTCTTAGGGCCTAATTGTCTGTGGCTCAAAATAGAGTTCTTTATATCCTCTTAATAGTACACTCTGTTTTAATGCATTATTATTATTATTATTATTATTATTAGTATTGTTATTATTATTATTATTATTATTATTATTATTATTATTATTATTATTATTATTATTATTATTGAATGACTGACTTAGGCCTATACGTGACATTTCATTTCGTTCATTAGATACGCTTATATCTTACATCAAGTTATATTTATTTATCCTATTTCCTGTATAGACATTACATGCAATCATAGTTATTTCCTCAAATCCCCTGTCTTTTTTTTTTTTCTTTCCTTTTCACTTGTCAAATATATCCTTTCTTTATATCCATTGTGGCCCCTAATTGTAACCTCATTGTCAGTAGCGATTGTGTAACTTTCCTCCTTGTTGGCTTGTAGTAGGTCACGTAGCGAGATAATCTATTATCAACCATGTAATTAATATGATTCATTAAGATTACAGTAATCTTAGTAATACTTTCAATCAAGCTTCTTTGTAAATTTGTCCTGATCTCTTTATTTCGTAATCTGTCGTATCCCGTCAGTTTCGACACTATGGATCACACAATTAATAATAATAATAATAATAATAATAATAATAATAATAATAATAATAATAATACGTTCGTAGCGTTTTTGTTTCGCGTACTGATAACCCGGTTGCTATGGGTTTATTTATCGATTTCATTTTTATTTGAAGTTCAATTAATTGTTGTGCTTGAGTTTACATATAGAAGTTTTAATTTTTGTAGATAGTTAGTGGAGCCGTGGACGCTATAAAATGGAGTACCAGTGGAACATTACCGACATATTCTTCTTTTTGAGTTCAATAGAGGGGCGAAAGCAGCGGGGGCGGCCTGAAACATTTGCGCCGTGTATAAGGACAATGCTATCGGAGAGAGCACGGCAAGAAAATGGCTTTCTCGTTTTAAGGAGGGTCGTTTTGACATTAGTGACACTCCTCGTTCAGGAAGACCTTCGGGGTTTGATGAACACCGTCTAAACACATTAATCCACAATGATCCACGTCAGTGTACCCGAGAACTGGAAAATGTGATGATCTGTGATCATTCCACCATCGTGCGACATTTGCATTCAATGGACAAGGTTAAAAAATCAGGTGTATGGGTACCGCATGCTCTAAGCCAAAACCACAAAAATCAGCGGTGGCCAAATGTGCATCTTTGCTTGCTTGTCATCGAGAAAAACGACCAACAAGACTGCGTGAAGTAATGCTACTCCACGATAACGCCCATCCGCATTCTGCTAACCTGACACAAAACACTATCCAGGAGTTGGGTTGTGAAGTCATTCCGCACCCACCTTATTCACCTCATCTTGTGCCCTCAGATTTTCACCTTTTCCGCTCTCTATCGAACAACCTTCAAGGAGCTTCCTTTCCAGATGAAAATGCGCTCCGAATATGGCTTGACGAATTCTTTAACTCAAAATCACGCGATTTCTACAGGCGTGGAATCGAAAAACTACTCCAGCGTTGGCAGACTGTTGTAAATAGTGAAGGAGAATATATTGTTGATGATTAGCTTCTCTCTTATGTGTATCTGATGTGTTGAATAAATTTAAGAAAAATCGCTACGGAATTACGCACCAACCTAATATGTGGTTTAAAATAACAATTAGTTCCTTCAAAAATGCATTTTTGAATAAGATTGATAGCAGAATGTAGACGACATAATTATAAATAAGTTATTAGGAAAGAAGTACAAACTCAATCAATTATTTTTAAAAGCTAGATTGTTATGGGCATGTTAAAAGAACATTGCAGAGTTTTGGAATAGACAATTAGAATAATCAAGAGAGGAATACGATGCACTTATTTGAATAAAATAAATTACGAAATTCAATGAGTGACAGAAGTGGTTAAAGAACGACAGCGAATTGATAAGGAAGTACGGAGAAAAATAATCAGGAACAAAGTGATTTTTAAATACAATATCAGGCACCGCAAGGTGTGAGAGAGTGTAAAACAGAAAATTCATAATGATGACAATAATATTACTTAATATAAAAGGGATATTCTGCTATGTACAGGGAGTTGGAAAGGGAGAGTTTTGCAGCAGCACTCGTATTTCACAGCAAAGATATTATAGGAAAGAAATAGTTTTTACACAAGCTGTCACTATTTCTAGATGCATGTGTACCAACATTAACATAATCATATGAAAACCTTTTTTTAATTTGTGGAAAAGGACAGTTTTGCAATCACCTGCTCAGACACAGGATTTTTCAGAAGTAACGCATAATTGCAAATTAAATAGAATGAGAGAATTTTGGACCAAAAACTCTGACACGAGAAATCTTATATTCATAAAGGAATATTTTTACGGAAACAATTTCTTTTATTATTGTTGTACGAGTTATGACGTCATCGAGAACATCTTTAACTGACACCCTATACTCTTTTCAATATCATCTAAAAGAGCATATTTTTTAATGCAATATTCAATTTGTTTTGTACAGAAGCACTATGGTTACGGTTACTATGGTAACAATTTTATTTTTAATGTATTTTGTTAATTCCTGAATTATGTAAGCAATTTTATTGATGAAATCAACATAACACGAGATTATATAGCCTTTCAATATTTGGAGAAATAGATCCTAAAAGCCGAAAATGTTTCACTACACACAGACTCTTCGCAAAAGGATATGAGCCTTGCTTTCATGCAGATTGCGAGCGGCTAGTTGGTAACCTACGCGCGCAGTCCCGGTAATTCCGTCAAAAGACCTCGAACACACAAAGATCCGTAACACGTCAACATTCACTCTCTTGGGAGGGGGGAGCCGAGTGTGTGTATCAACGAATAACGGATGTTGAGAATCCAAGTTCAATGCCAGACCGTGCCAACGACCGTCCTTCTGGAATCTGGCCCGACAACAGGTGGGGGACCATTTCGCACTTCTAGTGTGTCACACGAACCGACCTTCGGACATACCAACTACTCACTTTTTCATTATAACTCATTTTAATGATGCATATATCGATTTCGAAATTTTGATGAGAACTTATTTTCTACACTAATGGCACAGTGTGATATGTACAGTAAAATGAATTGCATCTGTTGGCAAAATTACCGTTTAAAAACTGGAAAAAAGCAATTAATCTCCTCGTTATAACTTTCTATAGCAAATATTTATATCACTTGTAATGGTGTCTTCTTCTTAGGTCACGTGAACACTGCTTTGTCCGCCAGAAACCTGTGGGGATTCATAATTAATTATTCTACAGAAACATCTGCAGTCTTCATCGAGACGTTGACCCGTACACAAATGTGTCTGCTATGCAGGAATTTCTTGAAGAAAGAAACAGCTAATTAGTAATCTTCCCTGAACCAGAGGTTCTTTACATGAAGTGAATCTTATACAAGGCACCTCTGATTTCATTGCTGCTCCGGAGTAAACCTTGCTAAGGATTTTTATCCTTTGAAAACCCATTGTTCTCGTCTCTTTTCTACCGCATGTGTTTTCGCAATGGTAGGTAACCCACCGAAGACGAGCTGAAGAAGTAATATGAAGTTCACGTAGGCTCCGATCAAATCACAAACAACTTTCTTCGCAGAGATAGAGAAAAAGCGTACTATTGTCGTCAATATAACAACACAGAAAGTTACCCACCTTTGTGATATACGGATGGCACATTATATTTAATATGTATGTAGTTATGTAACATATATTAAGGGACTCAAAAAATTGATAAAAATTTACAACAATATTCTAATTCATTTTTGTTTCGATTCTGCAACGACAAGTGGTCCCCACACTCCTTAACAAGTTTTCATACTTAGAAAACATGCACACATCAAAGATTTTGATTGAGAAAATTTTCCAAATAATCAGTGATATAGCGCAACAGAATCAATAATTATACAGTAGTTGAAGACAAACGGTGAGGTTACAACTGAATTTTAACCACGTAACTATCCCAGTCTCAAGTAAAAATCCTTGGAGACTACAACGATAGGATTGCAATAGTCTACAAACAATAATTATTGGAGACTTAAACGACAGGATAGCAACTCAACATAATCATAGTCACCAGTGTATGGATTTACAGTAGTCTACAAATATTTCTTGGAAACTGAACGCCAGGATAGGAACTCAACATATTGAGTCACAAGTATATTTGTTTATAATAGCCTACAACCAATTATTCTTGGAGACTTAAACGGTAGGATAGGAACTCCACATAACCACAGTCATCAATATTTAAATGTAAAGTATTCTACGAAAAATAATTATTGGATACTTAAACGTACACTAGAATCTGAACATGGCTAGCTGGCTGGCTTGACAAGAGCTGGACTCGGGACGGGTCCATACACTTAGGCACGCTTTGACCCATTGTGCGTCTTTAATGCGATCATTGTCCAAGTCCGACAGGTGATCCGTGTAGCATTCGTGAATCCGACGCTTACAGGTGGGCCATCCTGTCTCAGCCCCTGATAGAGCCGGGTCCTAACTGCAGAGAAGCTTTATAAGCCCTAGAGACCCGGAGCTTCAAGCCCTTCCTATATCAGCATCGGAAACCCGTACTACCCTCAGACTTCACCCCAAGCCCATATTTACTATTGTACACGATAGATTAAATTAGGGGGAGTTGAAAAGTGTTGGTGTAATGACAGAGGGGAAGGGAGTGCCCGAGAAAAACCCTCTCCAACGTCTGCTTTGTCCACCACAAATACCATCACGACCTGGCCGGGGATCGAACCCGGGCAGCCTGAATGGAAGACCAGTGCGCTAGCACTTGAGCCACAGACGCGGCAGAATCTGAAAACAATCCGTCACCAATATACATATATATATATATATATATGAGGTGCATCCAGAAAGTAAGTTCCCCGATTTTTTCCCCTTGAAAGTAAACGTAATTAGCCATGTCAATTGTGCATGCGTAACAGATCTATGACGTATCAATCATATGCTAGCCGGACAGGTCCCGCCTGGTGCCAGTAGCGTGGCAGCAGTGGTCCGAAATGGAAGCTCTTATTCCTTCTCCCGCCGCCTGCGAGGTTTGGTCGGTGATAAAGTTCTTTAATGCACAAAGCATTGCGCGAATTGAAAGTCATCGGCAGCTCTGTCAGGTCTATGAGCCGAACATCATGAGTAAGCAGATGGTGCGTCGCTGATGTAGGCAGTTTTCCGAAGGTCGTCAAAGTGTCCATAATGAAGAGCGCAGTGGGCGACCGTCCCTCATCAATGATGATCGTGTTGAACTGGTGCGGCAGTGCATCATGGAGAACCGTCGCTTCACGATTATGGAGCTGAGCAGCCATTTTCCGCAGATATCGCGATCCTTGTTGCATGAGATTGTCACTAAGCACCTGCTGTTCAAGAAAGTGTGTGCCAGGAGGGTGCCGAAAAACTTGACACCCGAACACAAAATGCAACGTTTAGGAGCAGCACTGACATTTCTGCAACGGTATCACGATGACGGCGACGAGTTCCTCGAGAAGATCGTCACAGGCGATGAGACTTGGATTTCGCACTTCACCCCGGAAACCAAGCAGCAGTCAATGCATTGGCGGCATAGTGATCTCCGGTCAGGACGAAATTCAAACAGACGCTGTCGGTAAGGAAAGTGATGTGCACGGTGTTCTGGGACAGGAAGGACATTCTGCTCATTGACTTCCTTCCAAGAGGTGAAACAGTGAACGCTGGCCGTTACTGTGACACACTGCGAAAATTGCGACGTGCTATTCAAAACATGAGGCGTGGAATGCTTACTACAGGTGTTGTGCTCCTCCATGACAATGCTCGTCCACATACGGCTCGGCGCACAGCAGCTGTTTTGACGGAATTTGGCTGGGAGTTGTTTGATCATCAACCCTACAGTCCTGATCTTGCTCCCAGCGATTTTCACGTTTTCTTGCACCTCAAGAAATCCCTGTCCTCTGGTGAGCGTTTTGGCAACGACGAAGAGCTGAAGACGTCTGTAACACGCTGGTTCCATTCACAGGCGGCAGAGTTCTACGACAAAGGGATACAAAAGTTGATCCCACGATACAAGTGTCTCAATTCTGATGGTGGCTATGTTGAAAAATACCTGAAACATTGCTGTACCTGTTGTGAATAAACGTTTTCCTGAAAGCGTGTGTTCTTTTTTTTTTGTGCGCCTCGTATATGGGTTTACAGTAGTCTACAAACATTAATTCATGGAGACTGAAATGGCAGGATAGAAACTCAACCACAGCCAACAGTATACTGGTTTATAGTAGTGTACAATTTTTGAGTACTTAAACGGTAGGACAGGAACTCAAAATGACAACCACCAGTATTATGAGTTTATAGTACTCTACAAACAATAATTCCTGGAGACTCAAACGAATTAAACGATGGAATAGGAAGTCAACATAACCCGAGTCACCAATATATGGGATTATGGTAGTCTATACACCTAATAAAATTACTGGAGAATTAAATGGTAAGATATCTACTCAACATTATCAAAGTTACCAATATAAGGGTATCATTATCATTCTTGGAGACCTAAACCGTAGGATTGGAACTCAACTTTGAAGACGAAATAATCGTAATCACCGACATACATAACCTATATACCTATTGTTTTACATTATTATACAAATAGCTCCTGGGAGACTTCAACGGTAGGATTGTAATGCAACTATAATCAACACAAAAGATCCCAAAGATTATAAAGGGTGATTCACGAGGATTTACTGTCCCTTAAGGATCTTATTTCCGAAGACATTTTGAGCAAAAAATGTCATATAAACATTTATCCTAATCTCAATATTTTCAGAATTACATTAATTTGAAGTTGTTTGTAAAATAACCTTTGTTAGTTTTAAGGGTAAAAGAATATCACAAATAACGAATGAACTATTCAGGAGTATCATTTATTTAATTAGCTAATATTCTGAAGCTAAAAATGTGTTGTGAATTCCATAGTTGCCATGTAAAATTTTTTCTCGAATTTTAACTATAGTACAAAACTACATTTTCTTACGCATTTATCACAACAATTGTTACAAATCATGCCACCACTCTTGTAAATTCTTTAAGACTATACATTAGGATGCATAATTAAAACTGTAAAGAATCAAGTTCCTACAGTCGCATGATTTGTAACAATTTTTGTGATAAGTACGTAAGAATGATGTAATTTTTAGTTAAAAATTGAAAAACGAAATGTGTACAAAGCAATAAATTAACAACACATTTTTAACTTAAGAATATCACTAAAGATTATTTTTTTTGGTCCTACAGAATATATCTGTTATGGTTACAATTCATATTAGAGGAGAAAATTCGCTCCAGCGCCGGGGATCGAGCCCGAGTCCTTAGTTCTACGTACCAAGCGCTCTCATCATTAAGCTATGCCGAAGTCCAATCCACAGCACCGGATCGAACTGACTTAATAAAATGCCGACATACATGATCAACTTGAAGTCAGGCCACAAAGGGAAAAACACTGGAGGAGGGGAGTCCGATCCGGTGCTGTGGTTTAGACTTCGACGTAGCTCAATGGTGAGAGAGCTTGGTACGTAGAACCAAAGTCCCGGGTTCGATCCCCGGCACTGGAGCGAATTTTTCTTCTCTAATATTGTCACCATAACAGATATATATAAGCTTTAGTAAATTCTCCTAGCAACAGTGCATATTTCTGTACAGACTACTGTGCATATTACTGTAGAATCCCGGCCACCATGTCACTCAACTGAGTGCGCTCCTTGTATAATGGCAGTTGACTTAATAAAATGCCAACATGCATGCCCAATTTGGAGTCAGGCCAAAAGGGAAAAACACTGGAGGAGGGGAGTTCGATCCGGTGCTGTGGATTGGACTTCGGCGTAGCTCGATGGTGAGAGCGCTTGGTACGTAGAACCAAGGACCCGGGTTCGATCCCCGAGTCTGGAGCGAATTCTTCTCTAATATTAATTCAGAATATTAGCCATTTAAAAATGACACTTCTGAATAGTTCATTCTCTATTTGTAATATTTTTTTTACTCTTAAAACTAAAGAAAAAAGATAATTTACTAATAATTTCAAATTATTGTAACTCAAAAAATATTGAGAATAGTACAATTGTTTATACATTTTTTGCTCAGAATGTCTTGGGAAATATGCTCCGTAAGTGACGATAAATCCTCGTGAATCACCCTGTATATAATAATTCTTCTAAACTTCCACGTTGGGAGTGAAACTCAACTTTAATGATACAAAAATCGTAATCAGCGACTTATAAACTTACAAAGGTCTGCAAATAAGAAACTGTAGTGCAATAACTTGTCAGAAAGTAGTGTTCTTTACAGAGACTGTTCAGTTTAACTTACGTCTTTCTAATCACAGTAAGTACTGTCTCAAAAAAGCAGATTTGGAGATTTTCGCAAAAATGTACATTTTTCAGCATCCCCTGCACCAAAAAAGTAATTCTGAGCATACTATCTGTATGTCTACGTTCAGCAATTTTATATTTCCAGTATTTAGAAGTCAATTTATGCGAGAATTATGCACATGGAATAATTTTTGTAATAAAATTAATGGATTTTTATTTGAAATGAGATACACAATGGCATTAAAGTTGAAAAGTTGTCAGACGATTTCCTTAATTTCCTAGTAGACCTACGTATGATAAACTACAAATGACATGGTCTACTTAATATTCATATTAATATTCACAGAAAACGTTAGGCTCAAAGAGATCGTTATAAATAGGAAATTTCTACTTCTCGTTGTGAATTACTTTAAAATCTAATGGCGAGTTGGTGCGGAAGATCCGGAGAGTCCCTTCTTGCTAAAATAATTTTTCGCTCGATTACGAAAACATTTTGTTGCGGGTGTGTGAACCACAGAAGGAAAAGTTGAATATTTAGCACGAAAAGGGAAGAGTTCTGTTCGCAGTCATATAATAAACCAATAATACATGGGTGTTTACTTCCCGCATTGAAAGCGACAACTTTGGCTATCGACAGACGCGCTCCCAACGCTGGTTAATGGTGACATCATGGTAGTCGACAGGAGACTCCACTAGCCACAAACTTATCAACGTCAAGAATTAGGTCTCCACAGTCTGTAAAGACTCACAAAGTTGAGAATGTCATTTCTTCAAGCAGCGTTTTGGGGCTCCCGAGACATTTTTTATCCCTTGGATTGTAATTTAGGAACTGCCGAGGTAGTCGTGCGCTGTGCATATAGAGAAAACGTTTCAGAGTGAATTGGCTTTATCCTTATCAACAAAACTATCATGGAGTTGGTAACTCGTTCCGGTCTCAGTCATCCAGAAGTCTCTTCAGAGGACGCCTTTGATTTCTTCTACCCGTTTAACTTGCATTTGAGAATTAATTGTAGAATTATATCCCTATGCATTTTCCGTATATGTTGGATCCAGTTATTTCTACATCCCTCTCATTTTTTGTTAATACAGGTTCAGTGTTTAATTCCTTCTGAATGTCTTCATTGTGTCTGTGATCCTGTCATTGTGTATTTAGCGGTTTTCTGAAAAATTTAATTTATGATTATTGATATGGCTTGTTCAATTGTCTTTATCATGTGAAATGTTACTGGTTTTACTTTTAGTTCTCGAGGCGTAGGCGTATTTATTCTCAAATTTAATACCAGCTGTCTCAATTTCGTATTATCCAGGTTTTTCGCAGTACAAAAGCATTAATTTTCCCAAGGTGTTGTAGCTCATGATTCTTAATTGCATCTAATAAAAGTACTAAAATTAACTGCATTTAAATAACCACTTGGATATTACAATAGTATTTCAGAAATATTGTTTTTATTGTATTCCATAGATCTTACATAATATCTGAAATGTGGAATAAATAAAAAATTATAAAATAATATATAACACTTACTTACTTACTTACAAATGGCTTTTAAGGAACCCGTAGATTCATTGTCGCCTTCACATAAGCCCGCCATCGGTCCCTATCCTGTGCAAAATTAATCCAGTCTCTATCATCATATCCCACCTTCCTCAAATCCATTTTAATATTATCCTCCCACCTACGTCTTGGCATCCCCAAAGGTTTATTGTAAGGTTTCGTAACAAGCTGTTTTTTATGTTGATGGGTTGTTAGCCCTTCGCCCAACCCCCAAGCTGGAGGACCACCCCTTATCGGCTGTCCACGACTGCTTATTCAGTATATTCGCAGCTACCCTCCACATCTGGAGGTCGTCTCCTCTATCCGCAACCTGAGGACGCGCCATGCCGTGGTGATAGGGACCCACAATACATGGAATATATTACATACAATTATTAATTTGTACCAATGTACAAAAGTTGGCAAATCAAAAAATAATAATTATTATAATTATTAATACGTAGTAGGTGGGATTAATTTAATTTACAAGCATAAACACTTCATTAGATCAGTGGACGATATGAATATAGAGAAATTGTGTTAATTCTAAATATTTTCTCATGGTCCTTCAAAGCTTTAAGATAATTAAGCAGTGCCTTGAAGGCCAAAATACACGAATACTGATCTCATTTTTATAACGGCTGACACTAACAGAGAGCATATAGAGATATAATTTGTGTCTTGTAACTTATTAATATTACATTACACAACACGTCTAATTCCTCTGAAAATGTAAGGTTTCGAAATTTGAGACGGTCCTTAATTCTGTTCTAACTTATGACATCACTTCCTCTTAAAAAAATTAAAAATAATAAATACACCACACTTAGGAAAGTGCGATTTATTTTCAATGTGTGTTTCAACAGCTCTTAAAAACAGATTCCGAAGAAATGCTCCTTGGAGCCGTGCACAGACCAGCCCGGCAAAGTTGAGGTGCGCCGTCAGTTTTGATTATGCGTAATATCAAATAAATCACCGAAACTTCAGCAGAGCAAATACAGAAAAACGTATACAATGCGCTCTACATAACGAAACAAGACAAGCACGGTGTAAGCGGGATTATGAATGGGCAGAAACTCAGAATAATCTTATTACAAGTCGCCACGCCCATATATGCATGTTGCATAAACAAACAGATAACAACACACTTTGTCATCCGATTAATATTGTAGATGTCCTTCTTGTTCACAATGGACGTAATATGAACAACAAATCGACGACAGATCCAACTGTCACTTAACAAAGATTAAGTACACTTGCGCCGCATTAAAAATTCACGTGAACTACAGTTACAGTGGAAGCAAGTGTAAAGCACGGGTTTTAGGCTAAATTAAAGTGCCAAAAAATGCGTTTATGATTAAATGTAATTTTATATTACCGGTATTGTTATCATGATAATCAGGAGTGTCAATTATCACCGCCACTACACACTGACATCGTATAGAATTGGCAGATGGAACTGGAAAAGCATTTCAAAATAAGTAATAAAATGTTTGACACAGCACTTTTTGCTGATAATCAGGTTTTAATTAAGCGTTCAGAGTATGACTTGCAGAAAGTCATTTTTAAACTAAATGAAATAAGTAAAACAAATACAATTTGCAAATATGGCAAAACCTCTTTAATTCGGTACTTTATTAATCCGGAATTCGCGATAATCCAGGTTGCTTTCATTGTATAATAGTAAAACACCACTATATTGTGCCGGGCTTTAATTTACGTACAATGAATCATCACAATTCGACAAAATTTGTATTTCATACTTGAGGCTGTGACATTTTTCATCCTGAACTACGCACTTTGTTTCTTTTTAATACAGTCAACATAGGCTACAAAATGCTCACAATATGCGAGAGAGTGGATTCGGGAAATAATAATAATAATAATAATAATAATAATAATAATAATAATAATAATAATAATATCGCCTCAGTGGTCTGGGGATAAAAAGACTCTCCTCCACATCCAAGGTTCAAACGTGGCTGGGGTCGATGGATCTCAGGACGCAAAAATCAGAGCTAAAGTCCTCCGGAAGTAGCTTTAAGGGGTTAGTAAAATTTTTGGAATTATTCAACATTTTTTTCCTCCATTTCTGTATCTTGTACAATAATTAAAATTGGTATGTGTAAAACACTGTCCTTCTGCTATACGAAACAAATATTTTTACGATTTTTTTTTCAAATTCAAAATGGTGGCAGTTTACTGTGCAGTGATGAAGCGTTTCCCTCATAACTCATAAACGTGTTAACTTTTCCATGTTCTCTCTCTTTTATTTTATTGCTGAAACTCATCTTTACAATATCATGCTCTTTCAACTACATTTCTTAATAAATAATATTTCTTCTATTTTGTGTTAGAAGAAAATAGGTCCCTACTGATATTTCACCATTTTTTAAATGAATTTATTTTTTATCAGACAATCTATCAAAGGTAGAGAAGTGATCTTGTATCATATTATAGATATGACATGCATAAATACACACAAAAAATTTCATCACAGAATGTTGGATAGTTTTTTAGTTATGTGGGAAAAGCTTCATCACTGCACAGTGAACTGAATTAAAAAAAAATTTAAATAATTTTTTTAAATCGTAAAAGCATTTTTTTTCGATATATCAGAAGGATAGTGTTTTACACATACTAATTTTCATTATTGTACAAGATACAGTAATGGAAGGAAAATATGTTGAATATTTCCAAAAATTTACTGCTATAAGCTGTACCTAACTACTTAAGCCATGTATCCTATGTCGGAGTTTTCCGGCACGTTGAGGACCTCCAAGCCTATTCTCACCCCCCCCCCCCTCCCATTCCATCTTTTTGATACAGTATCGAAATCCTTTTATAATTTCCTACTTTTGATAAGGTGAAGTTTATTAAGGTGAACTTGAATAAGTTAACAATAACCAGCAGCTAGTGTAATTATATAAATAATAATAATAATAATAATAATAATAATAATAATAATAATAATTTCTAATACCCCGTCATTTTCTGTTATGCTTTCAAACGAAGATCCATTAATCATTTCGTAAGAAATTATATTCGATGTGCATCATTAGATACGGAATAAAATTTGTCCAATAATTCAGGGGAGTTCTTTGTACATAGCTGCCAACTCAGATCATTTTTATGGTATCGAGGATGCGTCGCATAATGAGAAAATAAGACATATTATTTTATTATCGTAAATATTAGCTATAAGCAGGGAACGGATTTATATGGACTAAAAATATATGAAATATGTAAATATATATGTAGTTATTTTTACCAAAATATGGAATTAAATATGGATTTTTACCAAAATATGGAATTAAATATGGACTTAAAATTATAAAAAAATGACTATGTACGTTAAATATTGGTACATTTTAATCAAACTAAACAAAAAATATAATGGACGTACCTTATCTTCCAATGTAGTTTCAACAAAACACAATTTTTATTGTCTGTTACCATAACAATAGGTTACAAACATTTCTTTCAAGTGCTGAAAAGTGAATCTTCTTCTATTGTCTCTGAGGATAGATTTATACTGACTAAAAGAGCGTTCGACGTCACAAGAAGTAACTGGTACATAATTCAATTTCACAATGTCTGCTGGGGATAAGTCCAAGTTAATCTTCACTGTTGATTCACCACTCATCACAGCAACAACCTTTTGTAGTTCTTCATATCCAGGGTTTTTTGAAAGTACAGTGTCCACCTTAGCTCTTACTGCATCTGCAACTTTACCTCTACCACGATTCAGTTGTTCCACAGTACTATTTATAATTTCAAAACTTTCAGATAGTGAAAGGTGCCTATTTTGGAGACTTTTGAGCGTTTTTATGATGCATGAAAATGTATGCTGAATGTGAGCTAAGTCATTCTTCACACTTATGTCACAGGTAACTGTTTTCGCAGTATCAATTGAGACTGCATCTTCAGAGTCCAATGCAAGGAGAACATTGTTAATAGAGTCTATATGTTCGGCATAATATTCAACTGCTTCTAGCCATGTACCCCATCTAGTTAAAATTGGCTTTGGTGGCAATGGAATTTCAGGGTACATTTCTTTCAACACGTTAACTCTACTGGGAGCTTTGAGAAATACTTTTTTCACTGATGAAATCAACAAATCTACTTTAGGGAAATTGTCTCTGACCACTTCTGCCACACGATGAAATGCATGCGCCACACAAGTAAAATGAGTCAATTTAGGATATACAACAGATAATGCTTGTCCAGCTTTGACCATATAAGGGGCAGCATCGCTAATAAAGAATAACACATTATCGTACATAATACCCTTTGGCCACAGGATACCCATAGCTTCGTTGAACAGTTTAACTATAGTTTTGTTATTGCACTTTTCTAGAACATCACAATGTAAAAGAATTCGTTCAGAATATTGTTCACTTAACAAACCGATAACTACATTACCAACAAGTCTACCTTCTTTGTCGGGAGTCTCATCAATGGAAACCCAAATTGAACTATCTTTAATTTCATCTCTTATCTTCTGTATTGTCTCATCGTAGATGGATGGAGCATACGTCTTCCTAAGTGTTGACTCATCCGGGATTGTATGTTGAGTATATTTTTCAAGGAATTCCCTGAAGACCTTATTCTTTAGTTTGTAGAGAGGAATATCAGCAGAGATGAGAGAACGGCACAGGTCGATGTTAAACTCAGATCTTACATTCGATGTTGTTGGTTGTGTTAAAAACAATTGTCTCTGCTTGGAATTTAGTTGTTTGTTGGCCTGATGTTTACTAGTTGTAATGTGTTGTTGCACCAGGAACTTTTGTGTAGATGATACTGCACACTGACACAAATTACAAAATAATATTTTATTGTCAGTTGATAAACCATCTTCTTTAAATTCTGAAATGTAACTTGTTAGTTTTGATTTTAAATTGACTGAATGACGTACTTTTGGCATATTTACCGTCTTTATAGTATGATTTACAAAACTGAACCTATGTGTACTCTGACTGGCATTTAACTGTTGAGCTGCACAACTGAAGTCTGTTAAAAATTTTAAATTAAATTAATACAGTTTTGTAACTTACTTTCCCATTGTTGATAGGACTGCTAATTTTCAAATAACTCTGATGTTAAAGGGATTACTGAACATGTGTTTAAATCTCTATTGTTGAAATGTATTTTTAAAAGTTAATGGAATTTTGTTTTGTTTTATTGTTAAACCTAATATAATATGGACTGTTTTATATGAAATATGGAAAATATATGGAAATTAACGAAAATATGTACTAAACTCTAAAATATGGAAAAATATGGAAAATAAAAGTAGGATTTTTCAACCCTACACATTGTGAAACATAAAGATAATGCAAAATATAAATTATATTAGCTTTATAAGTAAATATGTATTTACATATAAATCCTTTCCCTGGCTATAAGCATTAATTCAGCCAGCAAGCGCAAACATCAAGTTATACATTTCTGCCAGTCCTAACATCTCCCGAATTCAATAAGTTAGTAATGGTAATAATGCTAACAACCTTTCACAATGAAAATGTGTTGTGGAACCTACACTGCGATGCACTGAGGAACGATCTGTTATCGGGAACATGGACGAGGCACCTGGAGAGTGAAGGATTTACGGCTATCTTGTTATACGTCCATCCATCGCCGTCGACGATGACCATACGTCTTCATTCCTTTCGAACCTGCATATGTATGTAAGTCTGTGCCCGCAATGCAGTGTATATACCAGAGCACAGCTGAAGGAAGCTTCCCCGTAAACTCGTGCGTGTCACGAAATGATACGAAGACTTACCGGCTTTTCATGCCACTTGTGTGTGTGTCTGTGAGTCCCCTCAAATGAAGTTCATAAGAAAGAATCTATTTGTACGTGTTTATGTTTGTTTTCTGCAATTGATCAATGGTTTCGCTCCAGTTTTAACCAACTCTTCACAGAATACATCTGGACAGACCAAGACATATCCAAGTTAAAACCAGTTTCTCATACAGAATGGTCCAAAAAAGGGTTAACCGAAATTATTATTTTATAATAACTAGAGCTGAAACTGTTATATAAATACACATTCTATTCTTTGCCATTTAGATAGGCCTACTCAAAAACAGAAATATCAGTGAATCACCGTAATACGATTATCGTATTTGATTTTGCATGTTACATATTTCGACAAATTTTACATAAAACTACATATTTTGTGATTTTCTATTGTATTTATGTATTAATTGCAAATTTCTTGAATTATTAAACACAATTTTAATAATTGTTTTTAAAGCAAATCAGATTGAAGACGCTAACCAGACAATACAGCTAATAAATGGAAACAAGTCTTCGGTATTAGAAGTAGAGGATTCGACATTTAATGAAATCTGTCAAATAATAAACAATTTAAAAACAAATAAAGCACCTGGACTTGACAATATCCCGTCAGAATTAATTAAGTTTGGTGGAAGAAACTTAAAACAGAAACTTTGTTAGTAAAGAAATTTGAAAAGAAGAAAAAATTCCAGATAAATGATGTCGTGGTTGAACAAAGAGCCGATACTGTAGAATGTAATGGTCTCTATACATATCTACTCATTTTGTTTTTCCCAACCAAGGAAAAGGCAATTCTGCTTATCGACTTGTCCACTGACTAACACAGCCCGGAAATGTTCTGCTATATCGTACGACATTAAGAGATTTGGATCGTATGCGGAGACAAAGAGGAAGGCAGAAATGGAAAAGATTGGAGAATGCTGGGTTTGCAGTGAAAGACTTGCCATTTGGCAGAACACTATGTATCTATGTATTAAGAATAGGTCAATTTTCTTCGCATCTGTTCAAATGCCTTTCGGGTTACGACAACAAGTAACGTAAAATGAATTCCAACAAGTGCCAAAGCGGTCTCGTGTGTACCACTACTTTCGAGCACTGAGCATGCGCAATGCGTTGAATCTAGAACTTACAAAATTCATATGATGAAGAGAGAGTGTGACGGAGAAAAAGTATCTCCGGTACAGGGATTTGAACCCGGGTTTCAGCTCTACGTGCTGACGCTTTATCCACTAAGCCACACCGAATTCCCATTCCGATGCTGGACAGAATCCTCTCAGTTTAAGTTCCACCTCTTAGGTTCCCTCTAGTGGCCAAGCCTCATGCACTACGTCACAGATGTTGGTACCATGTACACACAGTGTGCAGAAGTGCACTCTTACGAGTGACTAAGCGGCCGGGATCCGACGGAATAAGCGCCGTCTTTCAAATCACATTAAGTGATTATTTTTCGCATATCATAATATATTACGATATACCGAAGTACGTTTGATATTTCCATGCAGAAATTCTGCGTCATCATATGATGAAGAGAGAGTGGAACGGAGAAAATTTCTCTCCGGCACCGGGATTTGAACCCGGGTTTTCAGCTCTACGTGATGACGCTCTACACACTAAGCCACTCCATATTCCACTCTCACTTCATCATATGATGACGCAGAATTTCTGCATGGAAATATCATACGTACTTCGGTACATCGTAATATATTAAAAAATTCAGTCGAGCCATGCGTTGAATCTGGAACTTACAAAATTCAGGTGAGCCATCTTTTTTTTTCATTGAAGATAAAGATATGCTAGTATAAAGAGACCAAGATATTGAACGTTTCCAGAAGAATTTGGCTCTTTTTTGTGAGAGAAACAATATTGATATGGACAAGCATGTGTATCAACAAGACGGGGCTAACGCGTACAGTAAAATGTACTAATGGATATATGTACAATACTCGAATTTAATTAAATAAACCCGTTTGTTTTACGAATATAAATGTGTTTCATTCTATATATAATTTATCAAAAAAGTATTGTAATTTTGTATGCCATTAAATAACAGATATGTATTGAATAAAATAAACCGAAGTTAGACTACGTTGCATATTTGCAGTTCAATGTGGAAAAAATATTGTTACATCGACTGTTGCATTTCGATAGCTCTGTGCTAGCGTGCTTGTTCGTAGACTATAAAGTTCAGGATTCGGATACTATTGAGAAAAGTTTTTTAATTAACTACTGTATGCACGTTAATTTCGTTTACCGATTTATAAATATTCGACTACTATTGAGAAGAGACGATACTAAAGGATATGCTAGTGGAGCTAAATGACAGTTGTGAGCAGTATGGGATGAAGATAAACGCAATCAAGACGAAGACTACAGTCATAGGAAGAAAAATGAAGAAGGTAAACGCGAGAATACTAAATGAGGCAGTAGAGCAAATGGACAGCTCCAAATACTTGGGGTGTACTATAAGCGGTAACATGAGCTGCTGCCAGGAAGTCAAAAGGATGAGAGCAATGATAAAGGAAGCTTTTAATTCTTTTAATAGAAAAAGGAGCACCATCTGCGGACCTCTGGAAAAAAAAACTAATGAAGAGACTAGTGAAGTGCGTTGTGTGGAGTGTGGCATTAAGTGGTGCAGAAACATGGACATTATGACGAAGTGGAGAGCAGTGACTAGAAGAATTTGAAATGTGGATATGGAGAAGGATGGAGCGTGTGAAATGGACAGAAAGAATAAGAGATGAAGTTGTGTTGAAAAGAG
This sequence comes from Periplaneta americana, assembly GCF_040183065.1. Taxonomy (NCBI): domain Eukaryota; kingdom Metazoa; phylum Arthropoda; class Insecta; order Blattodea; family Blattidae; genus Periplaneta; species Periplaneta americana. The sequence continues at coordinate 89,381,935 of NC_091128.1, forward strand.
AGGGTGAAGAAATTCCAGCTCTAATAATAACTCAGTTCCATTTTCTTGCAAATTAGTGAATAGAGAAACGTTATTGTCCTTGTACGCTATTTCATTCTATAAATAAATAGCTAAGTAACGTAAAACAGTGAATTTTTATACGCCGGATTTATTAAGGTAAGTAACAATTTGTAAGTAAATTAAAACAAGATTTGTAACAGAAACGACTGTTTTTCGACTGGGAAATATTTGTTCTGCACAACCTAGAAATAACGAGCTGCTAACGCCGACTGGAGCAGCTGGTTTTTCTAGTTATTTCACTGGTTATGTCCAATAAATCTTGCTTTATTGAGAAAGAAACCTGTAATGTCTACCAAGTAAAACTGCTTTGCAGGAAATTATATCTGGCCGATTCATTATTCCCTAACTCCTGACATGATACAGCAAATTATGTCAACAGGAGATATTTTACCGACAAGAAAAATCAAGGCACAAGAAATAGAGGTGATTAATTAATTGAATACGGAGTCGTGAATCAATCGTCAAGAACAGAGCCTTCCCACAACGCTTCGCAAGTAGCATAGAATCGTGTTACAGCTGCGTATGTCCATTAAACTGACCGCAAGACAAATGAAATACGAGTGACTTTAGTATTTCATTATCTTAAGAAAAAATAGTGAAGGAAACTACGTTTTTTCATTATCACATTTTTCAATAATCATTAAGAAAATGTCTTAATCTTATAGTCTATCCAAAATAACCGCCACTGGCGTAAACACAGACCGAAGTACTCAGGAGCTAAGGGGGGGGGGGATAGTTCTTTACTATTCATGTATATGAATTATTACTCCACAATTTAAAGCAAAGACGTGGCGTACCTTTATTCATTCTTAAAATAATACGCAATGTATCTTAACATAATGTGAAATCGTACATAAAAATGATACTTTGAACAAGTTAAGTGTACATCAATCATACTAGGTTCGCTTGATAGTGAGAGAAAGTTGCGAGTCAACAGTTCACGCTGCACGGGTACTGTGTGTTTACATCTATTTATTCGTATACCTGTGTGTATAAGTCTGTGAACAGGAATAGTACGTCTATGCATATACAAAATATCACTTAGATTTCTGCAGTGCTTGGGAAAAGTGACACAAGTCAGTTTTCACAAACCTTTTTTGATAATTTATTGACAACTTACGGAACATCTGCTCGCTTGGAAAAAAAATACATAAGTATTCCTCCCATTACAATAATTCATACAGAAAAAAATCAAATCGACATAAACCAGTGTAAGTTGTCAATAAATTATCAAGAAAGGTTTGTGGAAACTGACTTATGTTACTTTTCCCGAGCACTGCAGAAATAATGACAATAATAACGAAGCATTTATTTAAAGGTAGCTTATATGCAATAAAATATTATTTTTATCAGGGATAGACAAAACTAAAAACTTTTCAGGACAGTAAATTTTGCCCACACATGCAATAAGAAAACAGTTCCAACTAAGACAAAGGTGTATTTACTGAAATATACAAAGAGATTATTGGTGAAATGAAATTAATACGGTCTGTTGTCAAACTCCATTTTAACAACACTGTGTAACAATTATGCAATTGTAGTTAATTATAAGTAGTATTTTTAACAGAGTTGCGATTGAATTAAAATACGCATTACAATTTTGGATTTAAAGCTTGTTAAAGTTCTATTTTGCACAACTTGCAACTATCTTGAATATATACAAAGAATCAGACCTTTCTTCTACTGACATTAGCACCGTTTAGTACATTATTTTTAACTACTCTGACTAGTAACAGAGTTGAGGCAGACACGGGAACAATATTAAAACATTCCATTTGTTGTATTCTTCCTTACGTTTTCCCTGTTAACTATTTGTACTGAGTTGCTTTTGTTATGTTCCAATCTTTAGATCTATATTTTACTTTCCTTTCTCTATTGTGGTATTATTTTCATGTTATTTAGTGTCAATTTTGTTATGCTATTATTTTTTGTAATATGTTAGTATTCTGTTCTTTAACTTTTTGTTAAATGTCACTGTTTGTATACTTTGCGACTTGGTACAGTATAAGAGAAGGCTCTATGGCCTTAACTCTGCCAGTATAAGTAATAAAAATAAAAATAAAAATAAAAATTATTATTATTAGGCCTATTATTATTATTATTATTATTATTATTATTATTATGACAACAGTATTACCTATTAAGAACTAGCGGAACTATTTCAAAGTTTGTCCTTTTGTTATTATCTTTGGTTCTTCCTTATCTCGTGGTTAGAAAGTTCACTTACACGATCAGAAAATTCTAGGTCAGGTAACTTTGAACGCCAGTGTACACCCATTAGTTTCTGTGCGAAATCCCACGCATATCAAGGGAAGATTTAGAAGTGAGACTGCTAATTACTTACTTAGGCCTACTATAGTTATGTAGTCTTCTGTACCTTGTATTCAGGATGGTGAAACATGTTGAAATTCAATGAAAAGTGAGAGTAATTCTGAATACAAAAACATCACTCAATTTTTGGTTTGATACGAACTATAATGGCGCGCCAAAACACAAGGGTAATACTTGAGACGATAGTCAAAATATGTTCGAAAACTTGCATTCTTGGACTAGATTTGTTTTGTGGTTGCACTTTCTCCCCCTCCAGAACTTGGTTTGAGGTTTTTCACACTTCTCTCACCGACTCAGTTTATGAATCATCCCGCCAAGCCCCGCAGCAGAGAGTGGGTGGTTGAATTATAGAAACAAAGCAAGACTCAATTCGCAGTAATTTCTGTGTAACGAGGTCACACATATTGCGCCTGATGGAGTTACATTCAGAGTTGATGGCCGACGTGAACATGTGATAAGAAAACATGTAACATTACCGACACAGGGTGTGAAACGTGTCTAAAATTGTCATAATGAAACAAATTAACTTATTATAGATGCACGGAGCGAGTCCTACCGGGTGTATAAAAGTTTTATTCATCAACTCCATTTGCTGCTAACATGGTTCTGCAATTCAAGACGAATTGCGATCCACACTCAAATATAAGGCTCAGACACAAGGCAACTTAAAACAAAAATTATATATACATTCTATAAAAACAAGTTCATGGAAAAATAAAATGGATTCGTACAGGAAAATCATGTGTAGATGGGTACGGTACTTTACATTAAAAATGTGCATAGATTTTAACATGGAGACATCTGGTATTTATCGACTTTAAAAGACATTTGATAAAGATAATGAGAGAAAATTACTAGGAATTTTGAAAGATGATGTTCAAATTAATAGACGCAATTTACAGATTATATTGTGAAAATTACATTTCAGTGCGCGTAGTAAGAAGTGAGTGAAGTCAATAAAATAATCATGGTGTTCGCCAAGGCTGTATGTAGTCTGTTTCCATTGTTGTTTATTATTTATATATGAATCATATGATAACAAGAATGGAAATCAACAAGACAATAGAAAGTTCAATGTCAACAGAAAATTAAAGATACATATACTACGCACACACATACATTCATTCATTCATTCATTCATTCATTCATTCATTCATTCATTCATTCACAGTTCTGTGCCCAACGGGAGGTCTCTCACTGCAACCCAGCATTCTCCAATCTTTCCTATTTTCTACCTTCCTTTTAGTCTCCACATATTATGATCCATATATCTTAATGCTATCATCTGATATCTTCTTCTGCTCCGAACTTATTTCCCGTTCACTGTTCCTTCCAGTGCATCCTTCAGTAGAGTTTCTTCTCAGCCAGTAACCCAGCCAATTCCTTTTTCTCTTCCTGATCAGTTTCAGCATCATTCTTTCTTCACCCACTCTTTCCAACACAACTTATGTGGCATTATTGGCGAGTTCTGAAGATGGACTCCAATATTCGTCCTTCCAATTGAAACTTATTTCTAAGGAATATGACATGGAAATTTCAGTTGATATGATTTCCATATGAAAAATATATTCGTCGTAAAATCTGAATTTACAATAAACCTCTAGAATAAATTTCATAGGCTACCTGTACCATTTGAGCTAAGAACTGAAAAAGGGTATATCAACATAATTGAATAGTTTTAATTATGCAATGACTGCTGTTAAAAATATTTTTAAAACTTCGCTTGCTCAAAAACATGGTAAAATTGAAGCCTACAAAAATTGGAGAGACCAATTTCTCATGTAGTATTGGTTATGCCGGTCGGAGACGCCTATGGCGAGATCCAATTTTTTTTCAGTATAATGACTTCCCATGTAGTGCTATCTCTGTATGTAGTGAAGTCTGGAACATAAATGGAAAGTGACTAACGCCGAATCAAATAAGGAAGTGAAATTTTCAAGAACTACAGACTGCACTAAAATATACAAGAAGAAAAGTTCTAACATTTTATAAGAACTAAAACTGACCAAAGTAAAAAAATGTAATTATATAATAGAGATCCTATGTTTTTAGAATGGCTTCTTAAAGAATACCTTGTCAAATGCTAAATTATTGTTCCCGAGAAAAAAGATATTTGGGCCGTCCTCTAAAACGGAGGCGATCATTAGACTTATGTGAAAGAAAGAAAACTACACAAGGCAGACTTAAAGGATGAAAAATACATAAGATGCGCCAACTCAACCCTGTATATTATTGCAAAGACTTATACATAGTGATTCACCAAGTTATACCGGTGATTCACACTTTACGTCGCGTCACGTCACATCAACGTCAGATATCCCATAGGGATTTTTATACTGTTGTATTCTTACCACCAGGCAACATCACGAAACGTCGACTTCAATAACGGCCGTCATTCTTGAGGAGAATGTAATGTGAAGTGACAGTCTCATCAAAGAAATGGTTGCAAATGCGCATGCGTCACAATAATTTCTTCTCAAATTTGCATGTAATCTTGTGTGGTCTGAAGGTATAAAAATTGCTAGAGCCAGCTATTTCTTTGAAGCTCTGAAGAAAAAATATGAACGAGAAGAAATGTAAATAGTTCGCTAACTTAGCATTTGTAAATGATAAAATATTTAACTGTAAATAAAGTATTTAGCTGTAATCACTCCTACTCAAGAAATATGGCAAGTTAGAAAATAACTACATAAGATAGGCGTAATTCATGCAAGTACTTATTTGTATACTGAATAACCCATATCAGTTACTTCAACTAATAACACAAAATTTAGGCTAAAAACGAAACTGAATTACTTTAATATTATTACAGGACTTCACAATGAATAACAAAACGTCAATTCTGGTACTCAGGACGAGATTCCTCGGGGGAAATTAAAGTGTATCTTAATTGTTAAATAGGAATCATGCAAAGAAGCAATTACTTTACAACTGGGGCAACTTTTATTTCACATTTAGGATTTTTATACTTAAAAAAATTGTAGCACCTAAAAATTAGGTTAACTCCGTCAAACTGCAAAATGATTGTTGCTGTACGTACTTATGTAGTGAAGTGTTTGAAACTTTACGTAGATGTGATAGCTCGTTTACGTGACATTTACTTAAAAAAAGTGTGAATCGAGATTTACAGAGCATAATTCGTTGTCGATTTTATGAAACCTCCTATATTACAGTACAGAGCACAATTTTTTTTCAGGAGGAGAAAAAAGTAATATTTTTAATAGGCCTACAGAAAAATACTAGACAATTTGGTAGAAACGTTGGTGAATATGATGACATCATAGAGGATCAGTGTAGGCCTATTGATGTTTAATTATTTTTTTTCTTCCTCCTGAAAAAGTGTGCTCTGTTCTGTCACATAGGAAATTTCATAAAATCAACAACGGTATACAGAAGTTGTCCATTTCCTCATGAACTGACATCTAAACAGGCTCAACGCAGAGTCGATATTTGTTATCAGCTTATCGCTAACCCACGGACGATAAATTTATCACCAGAATTATTGTCAGATATGATTAAAAAATGGATATATTATTCCAACTCTGTCACTTCAAAACAGTGGCTTGATCCCCGTCAAAATCGGTTGGGCCACAAAGTAATGTTATTTGTCTGATGTAATTTTTAAAGTGTGATTCATATGAGTTTGTTCCAAACGGACGTGCAGTCGATGCAGGTCTTTATTCTCAACAGCTAGAGCGAGTGCATGAAGTTCTGAAAGAAATGCACATGGCATTAGTTGATCGAAATGGTATTATCTTGAAACAGGACAATGCGAGAATCTACACTTTTCAATTGATCATGGAATTGGCAGGAATCGAACTGTTACCACACCCGGCATATAGTCCTGATCTTGCGCCTTCAAATTATATTTCGATCCACGGTTCACTTTCTGCGTAGAAGAAATGTCTAAAACTTGGAAATCGTTCATATGTGTCTCAGCAATAATTCTTCGCATCAAAAACCAAAAACTGGTTCTGTTGCGAGATAACAAACTTCGCTGAAAGGTGGCTCCAGGCCATAGAATGTGATGGTCTTCACTTTGAAGATTAGATTAATTTCTTGCCACAACACACTCCAACAAAAATTTTGCTCCAAAAAGACAATACATATGAGAGAGAGTATCTTTATTATTATTATTATTATTATTATTATCATCATCATCATCGTCATTATCATCATTTAGCTTCTTCCAAGGAGTACAGTAATCGCGCCTGCAATTTTATAACCCTTAAGCTGCACTAATACATTGGTCAGAATTTGGAAAGGGTTCATAGGATTACGTAAGAGGTAGGAATAGGCCGAAATGAAACCTGACAAGGGAACTGATGGAAACTCATCTTTGTAACTGAGAAATTCGTCGATGGTTGCTAACATAGATAGATAGTGGGGTTTAAAAAGGGCACGTCAGCTACTATGGCTATTTGCGCCCTTATCTAAAATTCTTCATAAAACAAAGACACAAATAATACAATAATCAGAGGTCTAAAATAACTAAAAAGCGTTGTCACGGTAAAACGAGGTACACAGATGCAGTATACACAAGGTAATTTGTAAAAAATCATAAAAGTAAGCAGTTCTCCGACCCTAGGTAGTATTCAAAACGAACCAATAAAAAAATAAAACTAAGGCCACCAGAGATAAATTGTATATCACATTTCAAAACAATAAAATATTAGGATGTATAGAGTCCGAAATGTCAAATATGTAAAATCAAATATAAAACAACAAATGTAACCTCCGGATGTAAAGGGTCTGGAGGATAAGTAAAAACGGGTCAATAAAAAACTAAATCGCCCTATCAAGTCCTGTATTCGTTAAAAATCTCAGAACTTCATTTGTACAATTAAAACCATTTCCAAGAGCGTCACGTAGAATCGGCCGAATTCCATATTGTCGACGGACAAGGTCATATTTTCTACAATGCAATAAAAAATGTTCCACCGTAAGTGGAACACGGCATATATCACACTTCGACTGAGGCTCGCCACGTAAGAGATGACCATGTGTCAGATGACACATGGCCAATCCTCAACCGGGTGAGTAAAACCTCTTCATGTCGTGACGCTCTTGTGGACGAATCCCAAACTCGAACAGTATTCTTTATATTTCATAATTTGTTTCCCTCTTGTGCAGACCATTCTCCTTCCCACTGTCACTATATTTTATATTTCAAGTAGTTTTTAATGTCCTGCCACCTCTCGCGCCAATACACCAGAGATCCATTCAGTGCACCAGCCCTGGCTGCAGCATCCGCGGCCTCATTTCCTGGAATTCCTACATGACCAGGAATCCACACTACTCCATTCTCACAATCAGAGCTAAGGAGAGTGTGGAAGAGTTCCTGAGTTCGTAACACAAGCGGATCATCACAAGGACTGCAAGTACTGGTTGCTAACATGCATTAATTTTTGCGAAATCGAAGAGTAGGCTATAATTTCCTAAAGTACTGTATGCAAAATATAAAATAATAATATCATTATTAGTTATTACTATTATTAATATAAGTAATAATAATAATAATATTATTATTATTATTATTATTATTATTATTATTATTATTATTAGAGTAGACTGATTACATTGCGTTCAAAAGGACAACATTTTCCTCTAATAAATATTTAAACAAAAAAACTGCTGGAATTTTTATGCACCCGGTACACATCGGAGTAGAGTCCTTCACACACACCCACCCACGCATGTCTGATAAGTCTTAATGTGGACAGATTGCCATCCTTTCGGAACATGACAACTAAATTAAGTGGTGGTGTCAAAGCGTGGAGAAAGTTACTCATTAGAGGTGATGTACGCGCACATTGCAACCTGCAGTCACACCTTGCGTTATCACAGAGCTGACCAAGCCTTCGAGTGGCATGCAGAACACTTGCAGCGACACAAACTTGCAGATTTAGACGCGATATAACTGATAATGCTGGCATGAAAAAGTGCAGAGTTGGCAATTTTCAGGGTCTTCCATTATATTTATTTTTAACACAGCGCAATGCAATGGTTAAACAGAATTTTTAAACAGTGACCCAAAAGCATATGATAATATTTATAATGAAGTTAAATCACTAATAACAGGAGCGGAAGAAAAAGAACTTAAAGATTAATTATCACCAACGAAGGAAACATATTATTCGTAAAGAATAGGGCCCGGAAATTCATGTCCTAAAAACTATTAAATATGCATGCAATTATGACCTTAAAAAGTGCAAAATATTCCAATAAATATGCACTAATTAAAATAAATTACGTTTCCTCTAACAGTACAAATGAGGTAATAGCCGGAAAAAGGGCTCATAAGCAAAAGTCATGTTTCGAGAAAATAAAGATTGAAAGATTTATTTTTATTAATTGCGATTTGAATGCATTTTTATCAAAACAATTTGCATATTGTTACAAAAATATTTGTCTACAGGTGTTTCTTAAATAATGCATTTCGACTTTAATAGTGTGATATATTATTATTATTATTATTATTATTATTATTATTATTATTATTATTATTATTATTATTAGAGCATTTTATAAGCTCTTTTTCCAGAGAACAAGTTTATTTTATCAAAATACTTTCAATATGATTATATTTTAGCAGAAATTAAACAACAGCATTGAACAACGCGCAGTTCAAAATCATTTTAGTAAAATTATATTTCTTACATACAGTATATCTCACAGTCACGTCATAAATTGTACCGAAAACGTAAAAATAAAGAATATATGTTGGGTACAGAATACAGATTACAGGTTATTTTTAGTATTAATCTATAGAATGGATTCACACTCACTTCAAAGTTTACACTCACTTCAAAGTTTACACTCACTTCAAAGTTTATCTTCAGAGTGCAGATTACACTTTAGTGCACATCCTGGATGGTCACACACTCACTTTGAAGATCATCTTCACTGAAGTTTGCTCAGTTCCACAACTACACAAGGGTGCATGGATTCATTCAGTTAGCTACCCTGCCCTTTGTTTACAAGATAATGAAACGAAACTACGTAAGCAAGTAGAGTTTAAAACGGAGAATAGAATTAAACATTCTCCCGAAAAAGGACCTATAGACCTATGGCCCCATTTTCCGGCTACCGCCTCAGATGTTAATGAGTATGAACTTACATTATTCCTAAGGCTCAACTCACACGGACCACAACTTTGCGATTATTTTGCAGTTTGTGTGTGGTTGTGCTGTCGGCGGAACCGACCACACACTGGCGACTTATTTTTTGTGGTCGCTTGAAGTCCATATCGACCACAGACAACCACACAGCAACCTTGCTATTTGCCAAGAAAGCGTCTATCGTTTCCAAGAATACGGTCTAAAAGCGTCTATCGTTTCCAAGGATACGGTGTCGGTGGCGAGTGGTTGGCGTGTGGTCGGCGTGTCGCACGTGTAAGTTGCGGTCGACCACCGACAGCGACAATTCTGCAGTTGTGCTGTTGGTGATACCGACATCTCACGACCACAAACGTCGACAATGACTGCAGTTTGTGGTCTATGTGAGTTAGCAACATCTGTTTCCATATAATTCAATACTAATGCCTGACCCCCCACAGCACAACCACATAGAACTGCAAAATAACCGCAAAGTTGTTGTCCATGTGAGTTGAGCCTAAAAGGTTGAAGCAGAAATGGTTCCATTGTCTAAAATCAGCAGAGTTGCAGTTCACGATCAACGTGTGGCTGAGGTTTTCAATTGAGAAACTCTACGTCTGTCGTCCCTGAAGATACTTTTGTATCGTGATAACTTCTTTGCACGTCACATGAGATTACTGGGGAAAATTTAAAATGATGTTAATTGCTCCGTAGGCAGAGATAAATCTTTCGGTGCGATGGAAGATTTTTCTTCGACAATGTCTCGAATACAGCACAACTCTATCCAGTATTTTTTAAATAATTTTAGTCACGTTTTCCTTTATTTTTGCTCTATACTGCCAGGAACAACTCAGATTAGATTCTGTTTCTTAAAAAGTGGCTAGTGACACATGTAGGCCTAAGGGAGTGCCAACAGTTTCCAGTGACGTGATTGTTTTTGTAAACCGGAAAAATGAGCAAACGTAAATACAAAATCCACTTCCAGTTCTTGTTTGCCATTATATTTTGAGAAGTTTTAATAGACGCAGCATTATTCGAGTCCGATGAATTAACAATGACTTTAACTGCTTGTAGAAGCTGAGCACAATAAGATCGCATCGAGTCACGTTCCTCATCAGGCTAACTGGTGCAGGTGAAGTGGAATATATAGACGTGCTATTGCCCTAAATAACCGGACTCTTCGATGGGCATTTAACAGAGATTAAATAATTCTTCAAACAAAAATTAATTTCATGTTGAACTATGCCGAAGCATCGTCGCAGCAAATATCCCGTTCAACGTCCTTTAGAATCCTCATTTAAAAAGTTTCTTGACAAAATAATAGCATGAACATATTCCATCCGAATCCATCGTAAGGAGAAATTATGTTTATAGCACGTATGTGAGACTATGTGCAGAATTGGTCCGGACATTGGCGATTCACTTATCTGGTTCTCTGTATATGAAACTACTGTTAGCATAGGTTGCTAGGTAGTCTAGCAGTAGTTTTTTTTATTTTATTGGGTTATTTTACGACGCTGTATCAACATTTAGGTTATTTAGCGTCTGAATGATATGAAGGTGATAATGCCGGTGAAATGAGTCCGGGGTCCAACACCGAAATCTAGCAGTAGTAGCAATAGTGATGGTGATGGCAGTATTCTAATATTATTTAATTAATTTAATCATTTAATAAAGTTAGAAAAATATTACATACAGTAATTTAATATTATCATAAACACTTAAATAAATTTAACAATTTTATAACTGTTATTTCAGCAAATGTGTAACTTATTGTTTTTAATTATTTTACATTAGAATTTATTTTTCGATTTCAGAGCCTAATTCCTATAATTTTAGAATCTATTTTTGCATCTAAAATTACATTTTAGCGACCAAGTCTAATTAGTAGTTTTATTACACATTATTTCCACGATATGTTAAATTCTTCTCTATTTCTGTTCAACTCAGAGAAACAATATATTAAATAAGTAAACCGTGACGCGACAGCCATAAAGGGGTAAGGCCAACCAGCCGATGCTAGCCTCACGTCCACGTGCCTCAGTAGAGGTGTACGATCACCTAACCAGTACGAAAGTATTGTGTTGTCAGCACGAATAATTCCACATCCAATATAATTAGTTTTCGAAACCGGCTTTCACCACCGATTCATCACGATGCTGGGTGGTCATCGGTTCCATGCAATGGCCGAAAATTCATGAGAAAATTCCTTCCCCACGAGGACTCGAACCAACATTCATTTCGCATGAGTCCAGGCACCACGGTCCGCTATGGCGCGGAACTATATTATGTAAAATATTTACATAATTATACAATATTTCCTTACCTATTCTTTAAGGCATTTTATAACGTGCAGGTAGAAAATCGTTTTGCATAGAAAGCTATATAGAGTGTTAAATTAGTCAATTTATAATGCCTAGGGGATAATAGAGGTGATATCGCTGTACCACTATGCTCTAGTTAATACTAAAAATACCAGGCGCTTACAATTAGCGAATAATTGCTACCGCTATAGTTACGCGAGCAGCTAGTACTTACGTAGTATTTATCGGGCTCTCCACAAAAAGACAGCAAGGAATTTGTAGAATCCCTATTATTGCGTGGAACGTTTAAGTGGTTGGTGGATGTGCGATTTCAAATAATTGCTGGTCACCGCTTGATGAGAATCTTCTTAGCATAATCATAAAAAAAAAAAGGATTTTAACTTTTAATGAACATCGTAATCAGTGGAAGAAAATATATGAAACATTCGCCGCTCATGACACTAGTAATATCTTACATATTGTCGTTGTTCCTGCAATAACTCTTATGTGACATATTTATCGATTTTCAGATTTTTGCTCTATTAAATAGCTTAAATAGTGGTACAGCAAATAATAAAATCTCCTATACGTACTTATATTTCTTTCTTTCGAAAATGTAAGAAATCACAATCTCCTATGCACTACTGCCAAAGAAGAATAAATGTGTGTTTTCTTCCTACTGAAAAATTTCATATTTTGCACATAGGAGTTATTGCAGGAACAACGACGATATAATAAATATACCTACGATGATGTTCAATTTTTTTTTTGATAATGATATATTGCGGGTTTCATCGAAAACACTGCTGCTAAAGATCAATGATATATTGTAGGATGCATTGGCGCGCTCTCGCTAAGGCGCAAGATATGCATGGAGTATTACGGATTATCGTAATGGAACGGACATTTTTCCCGAATAGGTCGCCACTGGAACATTTCACATTAAAAATAACTCATACAGACGAGATCGGGCGATTGAAGTGGACGAGGTACAGGGTCGCCTCTGCCAAGCCAAAAAAAAAATGGAATATTGCATTTAGAAAGTCCCTAACATCGACGGAAAAGCATGTAGGTGCGACTCAAAACATATGCGGCCCTAGCAGGGAAACAACGCATCTGCTGGACTTGTCACATACCCATAATGAAACTGTTCGTCTTTAAAAATCATTGGCGACAGGCAACGAGCTTTGCGTTTGGCGTAAAGAATACTATCAGGCCTTTAAGTTTCTCCGCGCCACTCTTCCACGAATATTAAACACGTTTTTCATCTATTAGAGTGCAACAACAATAAGTCATTATTATTTATACTTAAAAATATACAAGCCTTCCTTGTTGCCTTCGGAGAAAGAAAAGAATCGTAAGAATGACTAATATAATCTGTATGACACACGTTTCATACAGACGTAAGAACTCGGCGAGACCTATATATAATGAAAATGTATGTGTAATTTCGGATGATTTAATTTAATTGTGTTCCATGTTAATAATTATCCGTCGGGATTAATGTGACATATTTTATAATGCATGCTGACAGCTTACACTTTTGCGTGGGATTATGACCCAGATAATGACGTCATGCCTACACGCACTATTTTCCCATAGCAATAAGCGAGCCATGCTGGTACGTCACGATGAAATATGCCATGTTTAAGGCGACGAGGATGATAGTCCATGGGAAGAAGTGCGAGTTTGATTTACGACAGCCAGATTGTTTACCTCCCAGGGTGCAACAAAGTGCCCTCCTCACCGCTGCAAATCGTTCATCATTTGCTTACACAGACTGCTACCATGTAGGATATCAAAAAAATAAACCATCATAACAAAGAAGTGATTACTGTAACATGAGTTCATGTCAGGGGCCAGCAACCTTTTCAATAAATGGGCTACTTTCTCTATACAAGTTTTGCCCACCTGGACAACAATCATAATACATATTACCATCATAAAGTTTAGTGGAGATTCAACAATACACGGTCAAACAACATTCCCAAAATGGAGTACCACTTCACCTTCTTCTTCGTCATCGCCACCACCACTATTATAATTTTCAATAAATCAATGTTGGTACATTTCAAAATTCTTCATACGTAATGTATCAGAAAAATTTAATTGAGACAGAAGAACGGTATTTCTTTCTCCTTCTTCTAATTTAAGGGGTTGGTCGGTCAGTACAAAGACCTGCAGGGGTACAGAGCCAAGTGCCCTCTCTTGAATGTTTTTCTTCTTGTTCGTTTTATTATTATTATTATTATTATTATTATTATTATTATTATTATCGGATATACTGGTGGAGACTGGATTAATCTTGTTCAGGATAGGGATCAATGGCGGGCTTATGTGAGGGCGGCAATGAACCTCCGGGTTCCTTAAAAGCCATTAAGTATTATTATTATTATTATTATTATTATTATTATTATTATTATTATACATTATAAATAACAGAATAATGAAAGGAAGATCAGCAATAGCAATGTTAAATCGGGTACTGTGGGATAAACATATAACAAAAGACACAAAAATATAGATTTATAAATCAATAATTCGAAGTACTATAACATATGGAGCTGAATCCTGGAGAATAAATCAAAATAATCATTTAAAATTATTATCAACACAAATGGATTATTTACGCTCAGCTAGACATTCCAAATTGGAAAGAATCAGAAATAATCTAATAAGGCAAGAAATGAAATTTTCAAATTCTATATTAGATTTTGTTAAATATAGGCCAACTAGAATGGCACGGTCACGTTAGAAGAATGTCAGTACAGAAATTACCTAGGAAAGTGTTAGACTGGATTCTTGCTGGAAGAAAGAAAAAAGGTCGGCTGAAAACCACATGAATAGAAGATGTTAGGAGATCAATGAGGGGAAATGGATTAGAAGAAGGAGCGTAGGAACATAACAAAGGAGTGGAGAAGAAAGATTAAAGTGACATAGCTTTGAACATAGGAAGATGTTTATACATTGTGTATTTTGTTATGTTATGTTTTATTTAACGACGCTCGCAAATGCAGAGGTTATATCAGCGTCGCCGGATGTGCCGGAATTTTGTCCCACAGGAGTTCTTTTACATGCACACTTAAATGCCATCGACCTGGCCCGGGATCGAACCCGCAACCTCGGGCATAGAAGGCCAGCGCTATACCAACTTGCCAACCAGGTCGACTACATTGTGTATATACAGTATATATATATATATATATATATATATATATATATATATATATGTATACACTCGTTCGTAAGTTAAGAAATTCTCAACAACCAACACGATTTTCTGTCACGCAGGCGGGAGTCCTGGTCAGATCTGGGATCTTTCACTGAAAAATTCCTAGTGACACTTGTGGTGAACAAGGTCGCTGTTGGGGTTTTTTCAGGGATTCTCTAGTTTTTCACCATATTAGGCATCTACATCATTCCATCACCATTCCTTCATTTTGTTATCATTCCATAGCATTCCTCGAACACCGGCTGGCGACACACGGAGGGAACTGGCCTAGGGATGAAAAGGGTTGTATACTCGAAACAGTAAATATGTAAACAGCAATCCAAATGTAATACAATTGCTGTAAGTAAACTGCAGTGCTTCTTACTGGTCTATGATATGTAATCTCAATATGCAAGACTGATAGAATGAATGCAGCTGCTAGAACAAGAATAACCTCGTGCATGCTAGCACATACACAAACGATCTATGTATTGACTACACATCAATTTCTGACTTTCAAAGCATGTAAAGTGACTTCCAACATCTCATCCAAGACTGCTCTATGAAATGTTCTACTACATTTTACTATTAAGCTTGCCTAATAAATAAATGTCTCATAAATCAAAATTCGTTGTTGAAAAACTACAGTAAAACCCTGTTTTAACATATCCGTTTTTAAGGAATAATCTGCTAAGTACCAGCCAAATTACCATAAGAACAATGTAACTAATTCCAGCTTTTAAGGAAACTAGTTTAAGGAAAATTCTGCTTTTAAGGAATGCTTTTCAAGTCCATTTTGTGATAATGAAGCCCGAAATATCGAATCGACTTTCAATAATCAATAGTACCAGCAGTGGCGTATACTGGTTAAAGGGTTTGGGCTACCGCTGACCCTATTATTACACAAAATATATCTAACAATTACTTTAATTTTAATTACTATGGTAAAACTAATAATACAAAATTATTACATTATGTTATATTATAAACTTTTTCTTTTGAAATTTCTTTTGGGCTACCGCCGGTAGCCCGCAAAATACGCCCCTGAGTACCAGTATATTCGATAGTGCATCTCAATCGATAGTAATGCAGCATCACTCAGCAGCATTATTCTTTATATTTCTTCAAGGTCTTGTTTTGCATTGCTTTCACAGAGTGGTTGCTTTGCTTGCTTTGTTCTCGCGAGTTGTGTGGATCCTATTTCCAAATTAGTTTTGTTGGTTTATGTTGTTTATGCATCGTTATAATAGCGACTAAATGGAAAACTTTAACTAGGCCTATGGGATAGAAAGTGAAAATAATAAGGGATTTCGAGATAAATCCTCAAATAACACTATCGCAAAACGTAAAAAGGCATGGTTTGCCAACTACTTCATTATGGGAAATAATGAAGAAGAAAGAATAAATTTTCAATGCGAGTTGTGTGGATCCTATTTCCAAATTAGTTTTGTTGATTTATGTTGTTTATGCATCGTTATAATAGCAACTAAATGGAAAACTTTAACTAGGCCTATGGGACAGAAAGTGAAAATAATAAGGGATGTCAAGATAAATCCTCAAATAGCACTATCGCAAAACGTAAAAAGGCATGGTTTGCCAACTACTTCATTATGGGAAATAATGAAGAAGAAAGAATAAATTTTCAATGCGAGTTGTGTGGATCCTATTTCCAAATTAGTTTTGTTGGTTTATGTTGTTTATGCATCGTTATAATAGCGACTAAATGGAAAACTTTAACTAGGTCTATGGGACAGAAAGTGAAAATAATAAGGGACGTCGAGATAAATCCTCAAATAACACTATCGCAAAATGTAAAACGGCATGGTTTGCCAACTACTTCATTATGGGAAATAATGAAGAAGAAAGAATAAATTTTCAATGCGAGTTTCAGTGTGGTTCGGTTCCAACCAAACAGAAAAACATTAGTGCCTCATCATTTGAAGAGTTATAAAATATTATAATAAAATATATTGTAAATAATAATTGTAGGCCTAATTAATTATAATGTTTGGTATATAACATACATGTTAGTACTAGTTGTTTCAGCATTTCCTTTCCATTTTATGTAAGTTAAATCCCCTTTTAAGGAAAACCCCTATTTAAGGAAGAAAAAAGTAATCCCTCAGAGATTCGTTAACAATGTGTTCTACTGTATATCTCATTTTTACAAAGTGTCTATAACATAACTATGTATGCATACTACTGTATGCGTTATGTCTTCCAAATTGTACAAACGTCTGCTTAACAAATATTGATATAAAAAAAAGAGGAATGCTGGTGCAGAGAAAGGCCATGCCCAGGAAGAGATTCTGTCAAGTTCCGTGATGTTAATAAGACCTTTCATGTTACCGGTACTTTATAAAATGATATAAACACAGACTCAGGCCAGAAATTAAAAATAAAATATGAAAATATAAGACAACTACACCTGCTAACACTCCCACATACAACAGAACTATCATATTTAAAAAAAAAAAGGTTATGATTGCCTAAATATTTATCAGCAGGGCCCGGATGTTTATGACCTAAAAATGTTAGAAATATGCAAGCCTTTATGACCTAAAAATGGTGAAAATATGACTAATAATATGACCTAAAAACAAAATTTTTGGACATATTTTCAAAATCTTACCGTTGTTTAAATTAAAATTTTATGAATCCTTTAAAAACCTGACACATTAATAAATAATAATATTAATATTTATTAATACATTTTTTTAAATTTATTCAATCAAACAAGAGATAACACTCGATACTACACAAAATGAAAGAAATGTTTCATCATTATGTACGGTCACAAAGAAAATCACAAATCACATACATTTTAAAGTTTTTAAATAAGAACGATCTTCAATCTTCACTCAGCATTGACTTGTATTGGGAGAAAGACCACTCAACGTCGCAGAATGTTACTGGGACATATTTGAAATAAGTCAAATCTTTACTGTTGAATTCAGGCTCACCTTCCTGGAACGTCACCGGTTTACCATTCAGAATGTCACCAGTCTTACAGAGTGCAGAATACCCTTCGTTCTAACCTAACACACATTGTAGTTTGTGAAAAATGATTGAAAATATGACCATAATATGAAAAATGACAAAAAAAAACTTTAAAAAGCAAAATATGACATATGACCAATGAAAGTTATATAATTCTAATCAGATTAGATGAAATCATGTTTAACTTATGTGGAAAAAAGATAAGCCCAAAGAAAAAAAAAAAGTGTCATAAACATCCGGGTCCTATTTATCAGATACAAGTAGGGTTGTCAGATTTTAGATCTTCCAAGGAAGGACATCCTTTTTCTATCATATACAATAGGCCTACTTCGGTTTGTCTTAAAGGAATAGTGATATGAATATGGACAGAGTTAACATTTTCATGACTGTACAAAAAAAAAAATAAATAAATAAAATATTATCGCTTTATATGCAGTTGAAAAAACTAATATGAATCTCAAAATTGCAATTTTAATCAAAAACATATTGCAGTACAGGTTTTCAAGTACAAAACAATATTTATTTGACTATAAGTTAAATCAGTTTCTCTGGTGTCAATAATTTTTGTGCTTGTGGCAATAATATGTTTTGCCAAATTATTAACTTCAAAGCACAAATTCCAAAAGATGACATCACATGTGATGAAATATTTAATTTTCAATGTTAATTGATTACAATCACATAAAATTTACTGATATCTAAATTCATATTTATTTTGTAACTTAACATATTACTGCTCCAAACCCATCATTTAACATACAGCATGCATTTTCAGAGCTCATATAACTTACATACTATTTATCACTGGACTCCAGCATTTTCAGCAAGCTTTTTCCATTCTCTGTGCCATGCATTTCTGATGAACGTCTCTTTTTAAATGTTCAGAAATATCATATTCACCACTGAATTCGCTGTCACAAATTCTACATTTGCCAAAATATTCGTTTTTTTTTCTATCTGCAAACCTACATTGTTAAGAAATTAATTTAAATTTAATGTAATTATTTACACTTAGAAGAAAATAGTTACTAGATAACGATAAAATTATACAAGGTGATGTTAATTTTCTAAAGAGCTTTTTGCACTGTCTCGAATAGAAGCAGAACTTGGGATTTTTATATATATGAAAATTGGGACATGTCCCACCAAAGCAGGGTATCTAGCAACCCTGTAAATAACGAGAACACCCCTTTTTCCGCTAATGTGTCCCGCTGTCCTAAGAGAGATCTTCGGGACATGTTTTTGCCTGGTATTTAAGAATTAGTGACTGAAAAAATAAAACTGAGGATATAAACTACTGTTTTATTATAGATATAGATATCAATCCCTGTTACTACTGGTGACATTGAAATTCGCTACATTGGCAACCTTGGAGGCAACACAAGGAATATACCATGTTCTTAAAATAGTTCATACTATGAGCAAACTGTGATCAGATCAAACATTGTTGAATCTCACTTGTTTGATGAGATTATAATTATTGTGAAAAATGTTCTGAATTCAAAGAAGACAGTGAACTGAAGGAAATTCTTAGCATTATTAGATGAAGTCTGTTGATGAAGAACTCCCAAATTTGCTCCCAAATTTTAAAAGTATCAGAATTCATTATAACTTGGTACAAATGAAAATGTTGAAAGATTGTTCTCTCGCATGAGCTCACTGTGGACTAATGAGGAAAACAATTTGCATATAAAGACAGTAAAATTAATGCTTATTGTGAAATCATTTTCCAGAGAGGATTGTGTTGCATTTCATGACTTAATATTTCAGAGCAAACAATTGTTACAAGATATTCACTCTTCAGAAAAGTATTGTACAAGTGATTCTGATTTAGAACAGTGTATTCTTAGGCAAATCATTTTGCAAGGAGTACATCGTCAATTCATTTTGTTTAATATATTCTTTAAGCTCCATTTTCAGTAGTAGTATTTAATTTGATTTAGGTTAATTGTAGAGAACATGGATAAGAGTGATGGAAAATATACAACAAAACTTAATTTTTAAAATCAGTGCTGAGTTTCTCGCATTTTTTCTGAAGTTTCTGTGAATCCCAGACACAAGACAATGTAGAATTTGCACCGAAGATGTCATATTAAATGGATAATACATGATTTGTAAAAAATCTCGATAGAAACATTCAAACGAACGAAAAAAATTACATTTCACTACTGGAAATATAAATACAGTTTTTTTTACATGTTTCAATGCTGTGAAGGGAATGTAACGCATCAGCAGGTTTAATTCTACAACGAATACTCATATGTAAATTAAAACATAATCATCATGGTACATGGTTCAACTGACCTGAATCCTTGATAGCAGCAGCAGCATGGGGCACAGCCTCCCAGGGATGAGGAAGATCAAGAAACACTGCATCTGCTTTGCCGTTCAGTTCAGTCCCGAAACCATTCTGACACACATCACGTTGCTCCACAGTCACAAATTGTCCAATGCCATGTGCTTCAAATTCTTCACGGACAACAGACACGCGATATTCGTGAAAGTCAAATGTATAAAGATGGCCCAGTGGCTTGATACAGCGAATTAGAGCATGTGACAGGGACCCACTCCCAGTGCCTGCAAAGAAGCAAAAACCATATCAAATAATACATAGTTTCAAATTCAACAGATATTGGTTATTTTAGAAAAGAATATTTTTCTGTCATTAGACAGCACATGGCTGTATTAGACAAAGTCAGGTTTATATACAATTATGATACAGAACAGTGTAACACATTAACTCATTCATTCATTCATTATTTTTCTGCCTAGATTGAGTGATTTTCTTTCAAATTTAGTTACAATGCATATAAAATTTCGAATTAATCAAATATAACCAATGACAATATTATAATTAGACTATTGTTTCAAGTAATGTCAAGACTGTCTCTTTCAGCGAATATTTTTATAATCTTGTTCAGTCTCCAATTAAGGTGAAGAAAGTATATTAACATCTTCAATTTGAACTTAGGAATTTTAAAATACTCATTGCTATTCTATCATATAAAATAGGCCTAATCTGTGAAGTTGCACAAAACAATTAGGGCTGTATTCATAGACATTTTTAGCGCGGGCTTTCGGTGGATTATCAGCATTTTTCGTATTCATAAACCAGTGTTAGCGATAGGATATGATTTGAATTCTGTACTAAAAACCAGTGGATAGCCGGGGCTAGCTTAGTACGCTCGTAGCGCGTGCTGTGAAATGTCTATGAATTCCACCCTAAGGGCCTAAGTGCACAAATTTCTTAACCCTGATTGAAAATGGCGTGAATTCTCGTACATTTAAAACAAACATTGTTTAAGTTAGTTTACTTTATTTACTTTCGCTGACGGTGTGTTATTTCTACAAAATTTATTCAGAACTCCTTGATTTGACTTGGGTAATACGTACAAACTACTAAAATTGAATAGAACGCAAAAATTTTCATTTTATCGTGTTAGTTACTACTTTAAGATAGGCCTAGATGCATTCCTGGATAGACTTCAATGTATGGTATAGTTGACAGGGGACGACTGAGATTGGTGTGTTTGTTTTGATGTTCCTTGCATAGGCCTAGAGAACGTTGTCACGTATTAATGAATTGATCTGTCATTTTGTCTTGTTCTATCATGGAAGCAGGTATATTCACTAGTATTAGTGTCTGATTTTGGAAATCATGTTGCACTGTTTTACCCTCCGTCGGTGTGTACTTCCGTAAATGTTGCGAGTTAGATATTAGATTAGATTAAATGAGGGGATAGCTAAGTGATGTGAGGTTGAGGAATGTGATAACGTTAGAGTGGATTAGATGAAGGGATAGCTAAATGATAGGAGACTGAGGACTGTAATAAGGTTAGAGTGCATTAAATGAGGTGATAACTGATGTAAGGCCGAGGACTGTCACAAGGTTAGAGTGGGTTAGGTGGCGGGATAGATAAGTGACGGGAGACCGAGGACTCTGATAAGTTTAGAGTTATTTATTATTGCTTTTCGCTCAATTTCAGTAGTCTGTAACTATTCCCCAAGTCAAACCACGGAATTGTAAATAAATTTTGTCGAGGAAACGTGCCGTCAGCCAAAGCAAATAATTATGTTATTTTATAATGATCCATTTCTGAAATGAAACTAATACCTTAAACAACAAGTTTTAACGTACTATCATTATTCATTAGTGTTAAATAACGGCTCGTCAGACATGTGAAAAGTAGGGGAAATAAGAAGAAATATAAGTAATCTTACGAATGTCGTAATATTTTTAAATTCTTTAGTGTTATAGTGCCGAAAAGTCATTCCTAAAAAGACAGGTCTATGCTCCTTAAATATATTTACATAAAACACCATGAAAACCATGTAGGCCTAAATCTTTCATACTGGTGTAATTAAGATAATTTAATTTTATTGCTCTTACACTGAGGTTAGAGTGCCTACCTGATTCAATAACCACACTTCCTGGTCTTATTTCTAATTGAAAAATGATCATGCTTATATCTGGAGTATATATAATCTGTGTCCGGTGAGGTAAGGTTAGAGTCCATAGCTCAGGTGTAGGATGTAACACATACGCCCATCCTCTTGACAATGCCACTTTCGTACCGAATTTTTTTCCAACAAGCGATTGTACTTTCAGGGCACCATACATTGTTTGGAAAACATTTTCAACCCATTCATCTTTTTTGTTTTTTATTTTAGGCTGAACTTGAATTGCATGCATATTATTAACACTTAAATAAAGTATAACCGTGTCTCCTTGTTCTATAACATCCTTAAACTTTTCGAAACTCATTCTGAAAATATTCTCTTTTCGTTGCAAAAAAATTACTTCGAAATATAAAATACACTTAAAATAAGAACACCTCACTATACACAAAAGTCAAATTTATTCACTTTTGACGGGTCTACCGCGGTCTACACGTGTTTCACTTACTGCGCATGCCCTTGCGCTTTGCGCACAGCATTTTTTCTAGTAGTGCGTTCAGCAATCAAATCGTACGTTAAATTCGTCAAAGATCCCGTAGTAATCTACTGTATGATAACATTGAGCTGTGTTATATGTGAAGAAATGAATGAACGAAACGGGAATAGGAATGTCAATATGGTAAATATGGAGAGTAGGAAAGAATTCGTGTTTCTTGTGTGTGTTTTCCTTATAATTATAAACAGTTTTGACTTAACTTTGGCTGAAGATGATAAAAACACAAACTTGAAAAAGAAGCTCCAAATAGGTGTCAAAAAAAGAGTTGATAACTGTCAAGTAAAATCCAAGAAAGGAGATTTTCTTCATATGCATTATATTGTAAGTACCAACTAATTTTATATTTCTTACATAGTTTAAATAGTAATAACATTTGGAATATATCGTATGAAACCAGTATTCCGAGAAAAATAAAGGGGAAAGCTTCCAAAATAAATAGTAAAGCAGAATACTGGTGTCATATTTACACATTTTAAAACGGTTATTATAATTACCGGTACCCGATTTGTTTTATTTTTAAAGGGTACACTCGAAGACGGCACTGAATTTGACAACAGTTACAAACGTGGAGAGCCGCTAACATTCACACTTGGATCGGGCCAGGTTATAAGAGGCTGGGATCAAGGTCTTATGGGGTAAGATTTTGTGTGAAATAACATTAGGCCTACCGGCAATTACTTTGTACAGTAATTATTGAACTTCATTTTTCGTATTTCAATACAATCCTCTCTAATTTGCGATCTCTGTTTATATGAGCACTAGAGTGTAATAGATCTACTAATTACAAAGACCATTAGAAAATGTGAGACCATACGAGTGCATTTGCATGCAGGGTAACAATCAAAGTGATTTAAAACTGTTTTGCTATGATCCTTGACGTAATATCACATGAGAACTTGCTGTTACTGAAATTTCACATTACATTAATTCTCTTAATCCCTACACCAATGTTTCATGACTTTTGTTCCCATTCCTAACTCTAGAAGTAATATTTTTGTGCGCTCTTTCAGAATGTGTGAAGGTGAAAAACGAAAATTAGTGGTTCCTCCAGAACTCGGTTACGGTTCTTCTGGTGCACCACCGAAGATTCCAGGAGATGCAACACTAATATTTGAAGTAGAGTTGGTCAAGATAGATCGTAAAGACGAGTTCTAAAACTGATATTGTGGTCATAAAAATGCATACCACCAGCTCTCATGGTTGCGGGATCAATTACAATATAACAGACTGTAAAGAGAACTTTGCAGACAGTGATCTGCATGGAGATCACAAACAGAATAGGATGCTGATGTTGAAAATATTGCAATAACACATTCCACAAGTGTGCCAGCACTGCCAATCTAGCATTTTACCCATGGTGTGAGTGATTTTGTGTTAAATCAGTCATTAACTATAAGCTGCTTACCTGGACATTCATTGAGGTACGAGGGCCCAACGTACTTTCACCGTCTTTGAGCACCTTTGAAAGCACCCTCTTATTGAAGATTCCAATTTTGTACTTGCCCACGTGGTATTATAGAAGTTTGACTTATTGGAAGCAGGATTTGTGTGTGAAGGATACCTTCATTTATTTTCACTGTACATAGTTCTTACATAGAATATGTTTCTTTACATAAATATTATTTATATACAAGTTACAAAGTATAATGAAATGAACAAGCAAAAATGCAGTTTCAACTCGCTATTTAACTTTACAGTCAAAGATTTTCAATGGAAAGAATTCTTAGGTGATGCATTCCAACTTGATCTCACGAGTTCAACATCGAAGTTCTGATTTCTCCTGTGAAAAATTTGTTCCAGGCCAAGATTTTTCTACGCACAAGTACGGGAAAGGAATCAATTCTAATAGTTAAAACAGTGATAAGCTGGAGAACTACGATGGTTCAGCACGCAGAATATCCAGTTCTTCTGGTGTTACATGTAGTCGAAGCTCTTTTTCAATGATTAAGTCTTGGACTTGGGGCAATTCTCCAGGTACAAGTTTGGCCGCATCAATGTATAATGCCTGAAAATAACCCCTAATTAGTCATACTGCTGCAGGATTTGTTAATCTGTAATGAAACAACCTCATTCTCAAAGTTCTAACAGACCACTTTGTCTCCGGGAGGGGGGGGGGGGTATTTTTCATAATTCTTTCTACTTCAAAAACCTCTATTGTTCATTTGGTTCATTATATTATTATTATTATTATTATTATTATTATTATTAAAAAATTAAAATTATTCCCTCAGAGCTTGGATTATATGGAAGGGTCATTCCACAGTAAGTGGTCCTGTGACTAACACTGTATTTTATTATTGTTTACTCAGTAAATAATAATATTGCATTGAGCTAATATGAAATTAGTAGCAGATTTTGAGCTGGATAAAACTAAAAAAAAAACAGGACATGACCGCCCACAACCTCCTTGTTTATATACGCCGATAACATGGCCCTAGGCTCGACAAAGAAAGAAGATGTGCAAGAAACCTTTAACCGGATTGTAAACTGGGCAGACGAAAACCAACTCCAGATCAACAAAGACAAAACAGTACAAATGATGTTCAGGAGGGGAGGTAGAAAGACAGACAACGACACGCTCTACTACAAAAATGAACCACTAAAAGTCACCAACGCATTTAAATATTTGGGAATAACACTGCAAACAATGACAAAGTCCTTCCGGATCCATGTCAAAGAAAGGGCAACATCAGCAATCAAGGCAATATTTGATATTAAGAATGTAAGGCAGCTCAGCCTGGACACTGCTATTAGACTCTTCGAGGCAAAAATTGTCCCGATAATAACCTATGGCATTGACATCATATGGACCAACCTAAGCCTAAGAGATCTCAGAACTATGGAAAACGTCAAAGCGCGGTTCTTAAAAGCAGCTCTCGGGATCTCAAAACACGTGCCATCGAGAATAGCCTACGAGTTGGCAAGGGAAAATTTCTTAATAGAGGACCTACGGTACAAACTGCCATCTACCAAGAGTGCAACCAGATTGCTAGAGGAAAGGAGACAGAAAAGAGACGAGATTTGGCTTGACTTCTATAGCACGAACGCGATGACCGACAGAACTTGGGCAGGACCCAACCAAGAATTACGACATATAATAACAAGTCTGGCGACCCACGGCTACCACCACAAACTCTGCAAGACCCAACACTACCACTCTCCTAGTCTGGAATGCGTGTGCGAACTCTGTGATCAGCTCTGCGAAAGATATCACATAATAAAATGCAAGAACAGAATTAAGTCAATTAGCGAATACAGCAAAGAATAATAACAAATCAACTCTTGCACACTTGTGCGCATTCCTTCTATTATTTAATATATTTATTAGTTTTAGATACATAACATTCTGAATGTCCTGTGACTAACGACATTTACTGTGGAATGACCCGGAAAGAAAAATAAAACACTTAAAAAGAACAACCTATCTACATACAAATAGGAGGAAAAAATTATTTTTATAAGCTTCTTTAATGCATCCATTTTCTGTTGCTGGATATATCGGAAATTAAAGAAATATAATTATGTATTATTTTAATATCACTGTAATCTGTTACAAATACTTTTTTTAAATAACACACTATTTTACAAATCAGTGTCATGGATAGACAAAACTTCAAAATTTTCAGGTGCCAGTTCTTTCTTTTCACAAATACCACATTTTGCCCACACATACAAAGAGCTAAGATATATATTTACTAAAATATATTAAACAATATTATAATTAATTAATGAAACACAAACAATATATACTCGAACTTCCTACAACCAACCACTTTTGTTAATATTATGTGTAAGTCGTGACAACATTAAAGAAATTGAAGTCTTAAAAATGTTGTTGTTTTCTAATGCCAGGCGTTTGACAATAAAGTCATTTGACCTCTTGCACTCCGATATTTTTCAAAGATATTATCATGGTCAGCCACTGAAGCACAGATTTTGAGGTGTTCCGAATCCAAGTCTTAAAAATGTTGAACTCCATAAAAAAAAATCAGGCACCATGTTTAGGCGACCTGGTGTCCCGGAATTTGTCTACCCCTGCTCAGTGTTATTTACTACGTAGCTACCAAATATTTTTAAATAATTCTTTATAAAATGTGATTAAAAAAAAGAGAGAGAGAAATAAATACATCTGAAAATTATACACATATTTGCACAAATTGGGTCCTTCTAGAATCACGTAAATAAGTGATACCTTTTTTGGGGGGAAATTAGCATCAATATGCCCACCAGGCTTCTTCTTCCACCCCGTCTACAAAAGATGACTGAACAATGGTCGACTACTAACCTTTAATTCTTATGTTCTATATAGGAATGTAAAATCAATAATTATTGTTTTTTCGAATTTAATTCTTGCAAGCTATCTTAAGTATATTTACAATTATTTTATCTCATCATTTGTGTTATTGTATCCATGACATTTAAATTTCTGAAGCAAATGAAGTGGCCTACATAAAGCAATATTCGAAAAGTTATGAACAAAATACACTCTTGTACATGAAATATGAAGTACTATACTGTGTTTTGGTGTATTATGTTCGTAAGTACTGCACTGTCAAGTCTGTGTAAAATGGCACCTAGAACTGATGTAAATAAAAAAATATATACATATATAACCAGATCTATTATTATGTCAGTGTGGAATATGATGTGTGTTTTGTTAGTTTTATATTTCAACTCTCACCCCACCCTAAAAAAAATCCTATATCATACCAATTCTTGGCATCATTGAAAAAAACTGCTGCAGAAACTTACGAGTCTCTAAACAAACACCCAACTGGCAACGAAATAGCAGCTACATTTCTAAGGCTGTAATATTCATGTCTTATTTGCACATTGTTTCATTATAGGCTATCATACATTATTTTCTTGGTTTCTCATTACTTTGTTAATAAAAATAACTATTTGTTTATATAACTCCTTAGCTTTTCCATAAGTCAGGTTGCCCTACTAATCATTCTTCAAAATGTATTGCACTCTGCTGGAATTTGAAGCTACAAACCTCGGATGTAACATGAAGTATGACACAAGGACCACTATCTCTTATAGAGCTTTTCTTTTGTTCATACACTTCCCTCCTCCTCAAAGAAAAACCTAACTTTCAGGGACTATTTCATTGATAACTACTTCCTTGCTAATGGACTAGCCGGCCCAGGTTCGATTCCCAGCAGGGTCAGAAATTTCCCTGCAAAATTTCTACCTTGTGACTAGGAGAGATGGCACTGCACAACTTCTAATCACTAAATTGTGCACCAATATGCCTGAGTTAAATCCCAAATCTCTGTGCAGTGCAATGAAAGAAAGGAATATTATGTCACTGTTGATAGTAATTTGTCCGTCAGATGGGGACGTTAAGCCTAGCGGCCCCCTTGGTGCTATTCGACAGGAGTAGGCTACGTGCCAGCATCGGATTTCACTTTCTCCCTTCCTCACCTTCAGCATCATCCTCACCCATTCCCTACACTACACTTACACGAACACTTAACATGCACTCACCCTAGTACAAGACATAACTCTTCACAGATACACATCATGCATAACATGGCCCACCAAAGTGGTGTGCAATTTGAAAATGGGTCACAGTCCTGCCATCTATCCGCAGTATGCAGAACTGAATCACGCAAAGTGAAGTGGGTAGTCATTAGACACGCACACTTTTTTTTCTAAGGCACACACAAACCTATGAGATGGGCATAATCTCAAATATTCAGGCTCTATTTTTTGCAGCAGCAAATATTTCCGTGTCAAATACTATTCAGAGGTAGTCTGGTATCATTACATCCAATACATACGTAATTTAGCAAAATAAAAACTATAACTCGTTTTCATGCTTACTTTGATCCAGGGACACTCTTCCACTGCCCTGTAGAATGTTGTCTTGCAGGTGCCATCTATACCATGATCATACAAAAACCGCAGATAGAATCTCCAAATCAGTGGACATCGCTTAGTTAAATGTTCAGTCTTAAGCACTGTGAACAGTGCTTCCAAACGATTTCTTGCACTTTTATCTGGTACAATTGGTCCAGCTGTAAATAAAAAAAAAACGTGTGTACTATTTGTGGTTTATTTCTGCCAATGCACCTGTGAATAAAGAACACATCCCGCAATGCATAAAAATTTATTCTAAAGGCAAACGACAAAATCTGGTGAATTGTGTTGGAAGACAAGATTATGTTGTTGTTGTTTTCTAATGCCAGGCATTTGACAATAAAGTCATTTGACCTCTTGCACTCCATTATTTTTCAAAGATATCATGGCCAGCCACTGAAGCACAGATTTTGAGGTGTTCCGAATCCATTTCTTGGTTTGAGTTGCACAATGGGCAGTTAGGGGACTGATATATTCCAAGTCTATGCAGGTGTTTGGCCAAACAATCATGGCCTGTTGCCAATCTAAATGCAGCTACAGACGATTTTCGTGGTAAATCGGGAATTAACTGTGGATTTTGATGCAGAGAGTTCCATTTTTTCCCTTGAGATTGTGTTATCAAATTTTCTTTGTTAAAGTCTAAGTATGTAGATTTAATAAATCTTTTCACAGAGTAAAACATAGATTTAGTAACAGGTCTGTAAGTAGCAGTGCTGCCCTTCTTTGCTAAAGCATCCGCATTCTCATTCCCAGGATTCCACACTGGGATGGTATCCATTGGAATACAATTCTTTTAAAGACATGATTATTAAATGGCAGGTGCCATTATTATTATTAAATGGCTTATGACAAGATTATTAAATGGCTTATGTCAATATTGGCGTAGTGTAGGACTCATGTTCTGAATCTGCACTCGGCTATGAATTCTAATTCCACTTGGAATGGTTGATTTTTTTCCGAAGTTTATGTCAGATAATAGTGGATCCTCAAACTCATCTCAATATCACCAATTCAATCAATGCTAGATAACCACGCAGTTGATACACCATTATTCAATAACCATTTTAAAAACATCTGCCACTAATGAACAGTAGCTTCAACAAAGAGTAATATTGTAATACTTTTTTCATAAAACCTGCATTTAAAAAACTGCAAAATGTCCATTGTACAGGGTGAGTCAGAGACATCTAGCAATGGCAATGATATTTTGTGGAACAACCCATGTTCTCTGTTGCGTCGTTTAGGAGCTATATGACATTGAAGAAAGACAGGTTTCAGTTAAAAATTCACAATAGAAATCAGCTAAACTTTTTATCACCAAACATGAAGTAACTATTTATCAAACAATATACTTTTTTCCATTTTTATTTATAACCAGAGAAAGGATTTCTATGTAAATACATATTTAATAATAAAGTTAATATCAATTATATTTTGCGTTATCGTTATGTTTCACAATGTGTAGAGTTGAAAAATGTTACATTTATTTTCCATATTTCAGAGTTTAGCACATATTTTAACTAATTTCCATATAAAAATAGTCCATATTATATTAAGCTTAACAAAATAAAATTCCATCAACTTTTAAAAACACGTTTCGACAATAGAATTATAACATTTTCAGTAATTCCTTTAAAATCAGAGTTATTTGAAAATTAACAGTCCTCTCAAGAACAGGAAAGCAAGTTAAGAAACTGCATTATTTTAATTTTGAAGTTTGTAACAGAAAACAGATGTGCAGCTCCACAGTTACATGCCAGTCAGAATACAACTGGTTCAGTTCTGTTAATCATTCTATAAGGACGGTAAATATGCCAAAAGTACTACATTCAACCACTTTAAAATTATTAAGAAGTTACATTTCAGAAATTAAAGACAATGGTTTATCAACTGACAATAAAATATTATTTTGTAATTTGTGTCGGAGTGCAGTATCGTCTATCTATACAAAAGTTCCTGGTACAACATACTCAAACCAGTAAACATGAGCCTAACAAACAACGAAATTCCAAGCAAAGACAATTCTTTTTAACAGAACCAACAACATCGAATGTAAGGTTCAAGTTCAACATTGACCTGTGTTGTTCTCTCATCTCTCCTGACATTCCTCTCTACAAACCATTGTTATGGTAACAGGCAATAAAAATTGTGCTTTGTTTGAAGTTCACATAACAAAATAGTACAATGAAAGATAAGGTAGGTCCATTATATTATTTGTTTAGTTTGATTAAACTGTACTAATATTTAACGTAGATAGTCATTTTTTTTTATCATTTTAAGTCCATATTTTGATAAAATTAAGTACACATATATTTACATATTTCATACATTTTTAGTTCATATAAATCCGTTCCTTGTTTATAACGAAGGTCCAAGGCTAACTACAATGACCCTAGATACATCAAGATTTCCCTTTATACATAAAAGTATTACCTGTGTGCAAATAGTTGTGTGTTAGTAAATCCTGCTTCTCTTTCTGAGACTGGCGCTGTCTTGCTATGAGCACCAGAAATAAACGTGCTGTCAATGATCCTGCATCTGTGAAGCATCTTGTTACCTTCCACCATGGACTTCCCATGCCATCTACACCTGCCTGCAACATAAACAACTTATTTTGCTGACAGCTTCTCATCAAAAGGAACTGGGATTTAATCCCTAACAAATTCTGTGAGATTTATAAAAGATAAAGCAATTTCCTCCAAGTACTCTGCTTGTCTTTCCAAGCTTTATTGACATGTTGGGACCAATAAGTTACTGATTAAAGTTAATGAACTTTTAATTAGAACCATCTAATAACTTATCATACATAAATATATCTAACTACAAGATAAAAATAAAAATTTGTGTACCATGCAAGCACAATGTTCAGGTTCGTTACACACCAACACAATAAGAAGAAATGTCTAATAGTAATATACGTTACAAGAGCGGTATGTTGACGTTTTCATGGTCGAGGAAAAGATTGAAAAAGCGAAACGTAGTTGAGCTTTTTTAATTTCCGAGAACATGAAAACAAACATACCGCTCGTGTATCGTACATTATTTTGTGCAAAGATCGTTTATTACATACCTGAAAGACGAATTTCTAATTAGTTGCAATGAAATCTCCATGTTGGTTTCTGTTTAATGACGGCAACTTCGGAAAACCAAAATATCTTTCTTCAACATTGTTGCTATAAAATGTTTTCTGTGTTTACTATACTCCAGCAGGCCGTGATATACGTCTGTCTTTTTTTTCCCCCCCCCAGTCTATAAATGCGAACTTAAAACAAACATGCAATTGATAAACGGTAAGGTTATGTAATGATTTATTTTTCATTTTAATATTTTAACAATATTATTTATATAACATATTGCAGTAATAACATCGGCATCTGGAAGCTTGTTGATTTTTTCACGGCTTCCTTAATGTTACTTGTATCAGGAATGCAATAAGTTTCGTGGAGTAGTAGACTTTACTTAATTTTTGCAAATATTTAAAAACAATAATTAACATTGCAATTTAGGTGAAATTGCAGTGGTAAGTTTCCAATTTATAATTATTACTATGTTAAACGTCTCTAAAAATAATATGTTAAAAGCCTAAAGCAGTAAAATGAATGTCGCGCTTAAGCGGTAAGAAGAGGGAAATTGTTATGTGTGTTACGTTGGGAATACTGAATGTGGTATTTCACACTTACCGTGTATTGGTTCTGTGCGGAAAACAAGCAAATACGCACGATCTCGCACAAAAGATATTTACCACATTTTCAACGAGAGTAAGGAATGAAAACTAAGGAATAATGTATTTTGATAAGTTGGCAGCCAAGCAACCTGTCAGTGTCTGCAAATGAACATAGGCTTAATATTTATTATATTCACTTGACATTTTTAGCCATCTATGGTGTAACTGGCCTTATTAATACTAGTCTGCTCTTCAAAGTTGGCGTTTCTCCACCAGCAGAAGTTCTCTCTGGTTAAATTTGAATTAAGTTATGACGTGCTAATGACAAAACCAAATTACTGAATGCAATGAATGATAAAGTGATTTCCATGTTTCATTTCAACCCTTTTTTTCACCATTTACATATTTAAATACAGACTTTTTCATAATTTACATGTTTAAATACCAATTTATTTCATGATTTACATTTTTAAATAACGACTTTCTTCACGAATTACAGCAGTTTTATTTACCGACTTTGATATATTTTATTCACCATTTTATGGTGTCCCTATTTATGAATATTCCCTACAATTTGAAAGGGACATTAAATAAAGAGTTGAAATTATAGTAACAATAACAGGCATAATTAAATGATTTCACCAATATAACCAAGAACTATTAATAATTGGTATAACTATGTAAAATAATATAATTATTTATTTATTAAAACTTTAGAAGTTAATATGGCCAGACAGTTCAATTGGTAGAGCAGCTGGCTACAGACTGGAAGGTTCGGAGTTCGATCCTGGTGGTGACAGGATTTTCTCATTGTCAAACTTCCAGAACGGCCCTGAGGTTCACTCAGCCTCCTATGAAATTGAGTACTGGGTCTCTCCTAGGGGAAAAGTGCGGTCAGAGACAGGTGCCAACCACACAACCTTATTCTAGTGCCGAGGTTAAGAAATCATGGGACTCTACCTCCATGCCCCCCAAGTTAATAATTATATCCACCTCCAAATACAGTATGTACTGTACTATGTAATTTACTACTTAGTAATGCTTTGACTGAGAGTAATCTGAAGGAGCTCCAGACAGTTCAGCATCACTAACTTAACAACAGCTTCAGAGGTTATTCAGACCCGGCAACAATGAAGCAATATTAAAACCAAAAAGCAGGAGAAACTGAAGTATTTCGAGAAAATGCTTTATCCACCACAAATATGATAAATAAACTTCATATTTTACACCTCCAGTTCTTCTTACCTGAAGTTTAGCAGCTGTGGACAACAAGTAAAGATTGTTAGGGAACTCCTTCATAGCTCCTTGTAGAACTCCTTGCAGGACAGAGTACGTGCCTGGAGATTCACTGCAATGGTGATGTAGCATGTTGACGTAGCTCTCAAACAAAGCCTCCCTACGACAACTTGTCCTGCAGAATTAAAAAAATCATAGCCATTACTTCCTTACTTACTTACTTACAAATGACTTTTAAGGAACCCGAAGGTTCATTGCCGCCCTCACATAAGCCCGCCATC
Source organism: Periplaneta americana (assembly GCF_040183065.1). Taxonomy (NCBI): domain Eukaryota; kingdom Metazoa; phylum Arthropoda; class Insecta; order Blattodea; family Blattidae; genus Periplaneta; species Periplaneta americana. Next base: position 89,415,940 of record NC_091128.1, read on the forward strand.
GGTTCCTATCCTGTGCAAGATTAATCCAGTCTCTATCATCATATCCCACCTCCCTCAAATCCATTTTAATATTATCCTCCCATCTACGTCTCGGCCTCCCTAAAGGTCTTTTTCCCTCCGGTCTCCCAACTAACACTCTATATGCATTTCTGGATTCGCCCATACGTGCTACATGCCCTGCCCATCTCAAACGTCTGGATTTAATGTTCCTAATTATGTCAGGTGAAGAATACAATGCGTGCAGTTCCGCGTTGTGTAACTTTCTCCATTCTCCTGTAATTTCATCCCGCTTGGCCCCAAATATTTTCCTAAGCACCTTATTCTCAAACACCCTTAACCTATGTTCCTCTCTCAGAGTGAGAGTCCAAGTTTCACAACCATACAGAACAACCGGTAATATAACTGTTTTATAAATTCTAACTTTCAGATTTTTGGACAGCAGACTGGATGATAAGAGCTTCTCAACTGAATAATAACACGCATTTCCCATATTTATTCTGCGTTTAATTTCCTCCCGAGTGTCATTTATATTTGTTACTGTTGCTCCAAGATATTTGAATTTTTCTACCTCTTTGAAGGATAACTCTCCAATTTTTATATTTCCATTTCGTACAATATTCTGGTCACGAGACATAATCATATACTTTGTCTTTTCGGGATTTACTTCCAAACCGATCGCTTTACTTACTTCAAGTAAAATTTCCGTTTTTCCCTAATCGTTTGTGTATTTTCTCCTAACATATTCACGTCATCCGCATAGACAAGAAGCTGATGTAACCCGTTCAATTCCAAACCCTGCTTGTTATCCTGAACTTTCCTAATGGCATATTCTAAAGCGAAGTTAAAAAGTAAAGATGATAGTGCATCTCCCTACTTTAGCCCGCAGTGAATTGGAAAAGCATCAGATAGAAACTGACCTATACGGACTCTATTGTATGTTTCACTGAGACACATTTTAATTAATCGAACTAGTTTCTTGGGAATACCAAATTCAATAAGAATATCATATAATACTTCCCTCTTAACCGAGTCATATGCCTTTTTGAAATCTATGAATAACTGATTTACTGTACCCTTATACTCCCATTTTTTTTCCATTATCTGTCGAATACAAAAAATCTGATCAATAGTCGATCTATTACGCCGAAAACCGCACTGATGATCCCCAATAATTTCATCTACGTACGGAGTTAATCTTCTCAAAAGAATATTGGACAAAATTTTGTACGACGTCAACAAAAGTGATATTCCTCGAAAGTTACCACAGTTGGTTTTGTCCCCCTTTTTAAAAATAGGTGCAATTATGGACTCCTTCCATTGTTCTGGTACAATTTCCTTTTCCCAAATAGCAAGTACAAGTTTATAAATTTCGCTATATAATGCACTTCCACCCTCTTGTATTAATTCTGCTGGAATTTGATCGATACCTGGAGACTTGTACTTTTTCAGATTTTCTATCGCAATTTCGACTTCTGAAAGCATGGGTTCGGGTATAAATGGCTCAGCAGTTTGTATTTCAATTTCGTCCCAATCATTTCTATTTGGCCTATGTACATTTAGAAGTTGCGAAAAATAGTTTTTCCATCTGTTTAGGATTGATGGAGAGTCTGCAAGCAAGTCACCATTCTCATCCTTGATCACGTTTACCCTTGGCTGATATCCGTTCTTAAATTCCTTTATACCCTTATATAAATGTCTAATGTTTTTATTCTTACTATTTGTTGCTACCTCATTCAGTTTTTCCTTCAAGTAACCTCTCTTTTTATTCCTAAGTGTATGACTTGCTTCCCGTCTTTCATTGAAATAATTATCTCTCTTCTCCTCAACTGGATCCTGTAAGAATTTCAATTTTGCCTGTTTCCTTATTTCTACTACCATGCAACAATCTTCATCAAACCACGGTTTCTTTTTCTTAGTTTCATAATAACCTATGCTCTGCTCAGCTGCAATTTTGATACCATCTCTGATATTTTCCCACACGCTATTAACATCTAATTCTTTCTCAACTTCGTCGGAACTTTCTAAAGTGGCAAACCTATTCGAAATTTCGACCTGATAATTTTGCTTAGTTTCCTCGTCTTTTAATTTCAAAATATTGAATTTAGTAATATTAACCTGTTGCTCTACTCGCTTGGCTACTGATAATCTTTCTCTTAATTCTCCAATCACCAAATAATGGTCAGAATTACAGTCTGCACCCCTGAAAGTTCGAATATCTACTATACTAATATGTCTCCGTTTATTTATCAAGATGTGATCTATTTGGTTGTGTGTCAATCCAGCTGGATAAGTCCAAGTATATTTATGTATATCCTTATGGGGGAATGTTGTACTTTTGACAATTAAATTTTTCGATGTGGCAAAGTTGACTAATCTAATTCCATTGTCACTACTAGTTGCGTGTAGGCTCTCTTTTCCAATAGTTTGTCTAAAAATATCCTCCTGTCCTACTTTAGAGTTGAAATCCCCCAATAAAATTTTCATGTGATATCTAGGTAACTGATCAAAAGTATGTTCCAATTCCTCATAGAAGCTATCTTTTATATGGTCGTCTTTCTCTTCTGTAGGGGCGTGAGCATTTATAACTATGATGTCGTACCATCTACCCTTAAGTACTAAATATGATAACCTGTCACTGATAAATTCGACCTTTTTTTACTGCTGATTTTATTATTTTATAAACAAAGAATCCTGTTCCTAATTGGTGATTATTGTTTCCTTCCCCATAATACAACAAGTAATCTCCTATTTGTGATATGCCATTCCCATCTAACCTAACCTCTTGTACTCCCACAAAGTCTATTCTATATCTAGCTAGTTCTTTTACTACTAATATTACCCCTCCTGTTCTATAAAGACTAGTTACGTTCCAAGTGCCAAATCTCAAAACCTTATTCCTTTGCTGTGGTCATGCCAGAGAATCAGTCCTATTCCGAGGCTTATTGTAGGGATTCGTAACAAGCTGTTTTTTACGGTGATGGGTTGTTAGCCCTTCGCCCAACCCCCAAGCTGGAGGACCACCCCTTATCGGCTGTCCACGACTGCTTATTCAATATATTCGCAGCTACCCTCCATATCTGGAGGCCGTCTCCTCTATCCGCAACCTGAGGACGCGCCATGCCGTGGTGATAGGGACCCACAATACATGGTCATAGCCATTACTAAAAGTAATGATTACATTTTGTGAATACCTAAGTTACACCGTTAATCAATTAATAACATTAAGAATAAGCTAAGTTTTCAGCAACAGGAAAACAAAACAAAACACACACAATCATATGCAAGGTGACAATATAGTGCTACTCATCGGAGTGACTACTACCACAGAGAAATCGGAGATTACGAATAAAGCTCTCCACCAGTGATCTCCGATACTATCGTAGGTGGAACAGGGAACAAAGGAGGGATGCGGTGGTTCGGAGCGAAGCGAAGTTGGAAGACATAGAGCTCAAGGACGACCGGTGTGTACGGACTGAGGGTAGTTGTGAGTGGAATTAAATGGCACCATTTATATATCCGTCGCATGAAAACTCTTCAATTTAGTTGAAGATAATAATAAAGTCGCATGCTGTGAACTTTGTGGGCGAATTTACTCTAAGGGTGGAGGTACTTCGAATTTGTTAGACCATTTGAAGTGATCGCACAATCGCGAACTTGAAGAAAGTAAGTAAGTAAATTTAACTGTTCAAAACACTTTTGAACTCTTTTAAAAAGCGTGTTTACTTTGATATATATATATATATATATATATATATATATATAAAAGTTCTAATAAATAATTTCGTGGTTTTGTGTGCAGAAAGAGTAACATTGCGAATGAAAAACTGAAAAGCAGAAGAATTTCAGCAAAAAAGGACCCTCTAAGATTGATCCAGCATATTGTTACGAGATGAAACTCCAAACTTCAGTAATGAGCCGCTTACTTGAAATGAAATATGAGTTGGTGATTGTGTTGCCAGAAAGGCCAAACGCTCCTAGGACGCTAACAGGTCCGTATTTGGAAATCTCTATGGCGTGGACCAGGTTAGATAGATTCTCTGAGTAGGTCTAAATTTTAAAATGTAGGTATGTAAGTGTTTAGGCTAACATTAAGAGGCGCGGTTGTGGTACTCGTACTTGCTGTCAAAAATAAATTATTACCATTCAGATACACATTGACAGTTAATTAGTGATATCATCGTTTTTGTAGTTTTAAAATTACGGAAAACATTTGATACGATTTTTTAAACTGCTTTAGTGTTATTGTTCCAAAGATCCACAGTCTAGCAAAAAAGTCTTGAAATTTCTATAAAACGTAACTTTCGAGGCAATAAAAATCATACATAACTTATATGGAATATTTAAAAGGCAACTTGAGTTATTGGGTTAAAATATTGAGTTTCATTCTTAAACTAAAGAAACGTGTGGTAATAACATAATTACAATTATCCTTAAGTTGATATCCACTTATATTTTTTATTACAGAGGAAGAGTGACGCGTTTTAGACGAGGCAGTTCAAATATTGACACCCTTTAACACAATGATCACAATCCTGTCAGGTGAAGAATCTTAATAAATTATTTTGGACAGTAAACTTTAACCCATTGATACCACACGTTTCTTTTGTTCCATTCTGAAGCTCCATTAATATATTTTACGTTAATCTAAACCGATTAGAATAATAATTGACAAAAATTGTTTGTGAATAAACGAGTGTTTCTAGGAAAATTATATATGTTTACATTAGCTACTGAAAAGCTTTACTTCTGCGTTAATTTTCAGTTAATTTTAATGTTATTAATTTGATCAATGACATAAAACTAATATGCCTTTCCACATACACTATGAATTTCAAAACTAGAAAAATATCTGTCAGCTAACATAGTGCATAGGTACTTCAAGCAAAACAAGAAAAAAAGAAGAGCCGAAGAAAAAGAGAGAGAGAGAGAGGTAAATAAAAAAGAGAAAATAAACAACAAAAAATTACACACTTATTCTAAAAGATACGCGGACGTCAGCAGACTCCAATCACTACCTGATCCGGTTAAAGGAATGCTCAGCGGAAAGTGTATGTCTGCGCCACAGCACATAAAGCCTGCGCAGCATCAATCGGAGGTCTCCGATTGAAAGCGTGCAAACAACCGCTCCGGAGAAAAACCTAATCATAAGCAGCACTATGACAATACATCCTGGATTATCTGGAAGAAGTGTCAGTCATTTTTAACTCTGCTTTTTAATTCATTTGCTCTCCCAGAGGAAAACAATGTAGTGTATAGAGAAGCATTTCGACAGTTGACTAAACAACAACAAATTAAAAACTATATCTTAGAGTGTCATTGTAAATGGGGTAATTTTTATTTTCAACAATAACAATGAAATGTATGAAGTTTTTAACAACAAGCATTAAGAAACTTATTTTTAAATAAAAACTACATTTAAATACTAACATCATGAGTACCGAGACGAGATGGAAAGACAATTTATCCGAACTTTTGGTCTCACCATAGGCAGATGCCAATCCAAAATATTTACGAAGAATGTTATTGTATGAATAACTATAAAGAATATAGATTTTCACCACCAAGAATCAGCCCATCCTTTCTTCGGGGAAGAATACATAAACAAGAGGTTAATATGGTTCGGTCATGTTCAGAGGATGACAGACAGTAAAATCTCTCCTCGAAACTAGCACCCAATAAACCGACAATACCAAAACAACAGCACTTTTTGTTAGGCCAAAAAAAAAAAAAAAACCTGCCTGTTGCCACAGCCTGGGCTGTCAGTGTTGCCATATTATGAAGTTCGCATGAACTTTCACGTTCAGTAAATATTCGAACCTAAAATTAGTGCATTATTTGTGTTGTGAGATCTTTTAAAAGAAAATCCATACAGTTTTTATGGTATTTAGTTATGATCAAGTGATTGAAAAATAAGCTTCACATGGCTGTAGTTTCAATAACTGGTATCACAAAATGCGGACAATTTTTTTTTAATATATATTCAATTATCCGGTAAAATCTCGTATCCGAAACTAGCCTGGTCCCTTGGTGCCGGTTAAGAGGGATTCTACTGTATCTGATAATCTGAACGAATTGAAAATCCAAACTACCCCCAACCTCATTTAGTTCGCATTATCGATGTTCTACTGTATTTAGCATCGATGAAGATGAAGCTGATACTAAGCTGGTATTTATTAAGATGTGGGCTGAGGACTTGCCATGAGGTTACCTGACATTCGCCTTACAGTTGGGGAAAACCTCGGGGATGGGGGGGGGGGGGGAATCCAACTAAGAATCAATCTCATGTCTGAAAGCAGCTCCAGATAAGCAAACGAGCCCATCAATTGAGCTACACTGGCAGATTGAGGACTGAAGGAGGAAAAGTGGATCAACAGAGAGGAATGGTGATTAGGAACTGTACATCAAAAGATGTTTTTAAAGTAGCTACAGATAATGAGAAAGTAAAAGGACACTGCAAGATATATCAGGAATTTCTTAATTTATGCAGAAAAAATACTTACACAGTTACAATCGAGCTAGGAGAACTAGAAGCTAATGGAATCTTGGCCAAAATATCTTCGAAGATGGCCCCACCTGCCCAGGTGGAGTGAGTGAGGAACAAGAACCATGCATGACAAGTAATCCAATCAACACAAAAATCTGGGAGGAGATGTTCACTAAATGTTGCTGCAGTGTCTGCACTCCTATCTTGCAATAGCTCAGTGGCAATGTGATGGAACTTCTCTGAGACAGTAACCAGTTGGTCTAATGACTCATGTGAAGAGGATTCCAAGCTCGTGAGGGACTTGCCAAGAGCCAGTGCAATCAGAACTGACACAGCCTTCTGTTTGTATGTTGATGCATTTTCTGGTGATGATTTTGCATTAGAGAGGTATAATTCACACAACGTCCGATACAGAGATCCCAGACCAGCCTTTTCCTGGTCGTTCAACACACTTACTACAGGCAGACTGCCTGGTTGCGCGGTTATGGCTGTTGTAAGTATCTTCCTAGCACCTTCATGATGACCCAGTTCACATTCTATTAAAGCATACTCCCGATAAAACAGTAAATTGTTTCTATTGCGATCCTGTTTTAAGAAATCTTTCACAGTAGATTTGAGCTTCTTCTTCCTATTCTGTGGTAACTTGCAAATACCTAACCTATTGAGAACTAGGAGAAGTCTTTCAAATCGCAGCCACCAAACACAAAATGCTGTCCTCGACGGCTCTGGCAAGCAGTCAGCACACAACTGAAACACTCGCACAACAAATTCCAGGTACTGTTCTTGGCCCAGTCTGTTATCCAAATATTGCGGACCTATCACCAATTGCGTCACATCTGCGAACAACCCTACACATTCCAATTCCAATGTTCCCGTAGGGAATAAAGCAGGAAGAAGCATTTCTACAGCATCCCAATACCACGATTTCTGATCTTTGTAGACAATTCTGAGAGCAGTGTCTCGGCATGGCAGCAGTGGCACTTTCAATAGCATTAATGCTATCGCTGTCAAATTAGGAAGAAGAGATGCAGTAGTTATGGGATGGAGGAGATCAGAGACATCATCAGAAAACACCACACGTTGTGGATCTTCGCAGTCTTCATCTGATACCCAGGGAAGCCAATGAACTCCTTCACGCAGCTGTTCCACACGAAGCCATATTTCAGACAGAGGTAGTTGTGAGGAGAGTATTCGTTCTTCTGTTTCAGCTGTAAGATACATTGATAGTTTAATTTTTTATAATATAGAAACTTTAATAACTAGAGAAGAAATTTTTATGTAGTATCAACAGCAAAATGTGTATATAAATATTTAGTAAAACAGAATGAAATATGTAAATTCATAAAAATATATAATATATACACATTATACATCAAGTAAATATTTTATTAAGAAACATTTATAATGTTTACTATGTTATGCCTAGGGCTGGGAAGTTGATAACCTAAAAATCAAAGAAAAATGACCTATAAAATGACTTTAAATTTCTGAAAATATGAAATTACCAATAGGCTATAAAAGACCATAGAATGCAATAAATGCAAAATAAAAGTAGGCTATACTAGTTCGTGATGAAGTGAAACGAGTTTCTATTGCATCCTGCATTGTATGTGATGTCTCAGAAAAAAGATGATATTTCATCAACTTCCGAACCCTAGTTATGATATAGACATTAATGTATTACTTGTACCTTGCTGTTTAAAACAGGTTATAGTACGTGAAGAGGAGGGTGGGAATTGGGTAGGTGAGGCTATACCCTGTAAGACAACTGGTCAAATTAAATTAATTATTGATAATTCAGTAGATCCCTGCACATTGCAGAGTCGTAGGCAATGAGACAGCTGATTTCTTCACCAAGAAAAATAGCAAAATTCCTCCAAAGTCAATTTATATCTGTGTCTTCTTACTATACTGTTAAAAGAATAATATGATCAGAAAATAACAATTTAATAATAAAAAAATGACAATGCCCCTAATGCAAATGGAAAAAATGGGAGATATTATGTAGTACACCTAAATTAATAACTGAATTTTCTTGTGTATCTGTAGTGTGTAGTGGCAACAATCAGATTACGTGCCTCAGTAAACATTTACACAAAATTGGTATTGTAGAATCTCCTTTCTATAATCTTAATGAAGATAGGGATCAAGATCATCATCTTCACTGTCCAAATTTATTTAATTTACAAGTCTTCCTGCTAAATGTTGAAGTGCAAGAGAGCAAATAACATCATTGTTAACTGCTCAACATTATACGCCAACCTACCAATACAATATATGCATTTTATTGCATGGCAAAATATGTAGCTATACTGTATGTTGAGTCCTCATGGGAGAAGAAAATTTTTCTCATGAAATTTTGGCCAGTGCTCACCCAGCATCGTGATGCACTTGGGAGCTACGATAGGTAGCAAAATCCAGTTGCCAAAGCCAGCTATAACGGCTGGGGGGATCGTGCTAACCACACGATACCTCCATTCTGATTGGATGATCGTCCACCTCTGCTTCGGCATGTGGACGTGAGGCCAGCAGCTGGCTGGTCGGTCTGGGCCCTTCATGGGCTGTAGTGCCATGGATTATTATACTGTTTGTTAGGCTAGGTTAGGTTAGGTTAGATTAGATTAGATTAGATTAGAATTTAGGCCAGTGTTTATCAATCCAAGATTCATAATAAATATGTAGTACAATTTAAAAGAAAGGACTTTTAGTGATAATATTTTCTTTATTACAATACAATGATTAAGAAACACCAAAGAATTAATTAATCAATCAATCAAATACTCAGAACACTACATTTCCTCTATTTGTTTTCTAATATGCCACACTTTTATCTGAAATGTTGATAGCTTTGTGTTTAGTATGTGCAACAAGTTCCTAGTTGATTTTTCTTTGCTGCAACTTCATCTATATTAGATTCAGAAATTCGAAAAAGCATCAACATTTTCAGTGTACAGTGCATTCTTTATTTTATATTTCTCAGATTATATTAATTTTCTGGCGTTTCATTGTAGAATTTCAAACTGTGTTATGATTAGAGCCCCTACAAACAATCCCCTTCTGGGCATCCAAATGGGGGACTAGTTTATATCCAGAATCTTTTCTTCTAGGGTAATTCATCATACGTATACAAGCATTTGTAGGAAGATTGTAGACTGTTTTGAATTTGGCACTTCCTCTGACTTGTAAAGAGGCAGTTTATTTCACCAAAAAGTTTAGAGATAAAAATAAAGCTCCAGATAAAAGACAGAAAAGAAAGGAAATACACCCTAGCACTCGAAAGTTAATATTTTACCATTGGGATATAAAAAAAAAAAAACAAAAAAATTGTCAAGTGAGACCAGGAAAGAGAAAAGAAAAGAGATTGATACAAGGAAGTAGAAGTAATGTTAATTTCGGCTCGGGATCCCATGGTTGCCAACCACATACTCATAGGAAATGAGCCCCTGAGGTTAGAAACATCAAAGATGTTTACCAGTATTTCACGACCTTCAAACACACTTAAATGTAAATCTATCAAAGAGTAATTCTGCTATTTTCCAACACCACCCTTACAAGCATAATAAATTATTACTATTAGTACTATCAATATAACTTGTACAGACTAACATTAAGATTAGGAAGATTTTCTTACTGACAAGCTCCTCGGAGAGAGTGGAATTGATTTTAAAATGGTTGCTGTCAGGTTGTGAGAGGTTCAGCTCCAGATATAATCTCAATAGCAACCAGAGCTGTTCCCATAGGCCTGCCTGACGAAGGAACAATCCACAGTCTTGCAGCAATGCTAGAAAAAAAATTGTGGCTAAAGAAAATGTATATTAATTTAGTGAAAGCATTGTTCCAATAATCACATGTAATCCACATGGAGTTTTACTGCGATGAAAAAAGTTGATCCATAGCAAATATATATTGAGTATTATTAAAACAACCAAATGATGTAACTGCTGTGTCAAAATGTATATGTTTGCATTACATATCTGATAAATCCAGGATATATGGAAGATATGGCTGCACTTTCCAAACAAGTTTAGTACGGTATCTTGTGTGATTTCTATGCTGTAAGAATGGGCATTAGCATGAGGAGGATAACGTCTTTAGACAATTTTTCACATCTGAAACTTATGACTTCTTTCAATTTGGCTTTGCCTATAAAATGCTGCATTCAATACTTCTTTTTTAATTTAAGAGAACGTTAATCAATTAATATCGCGGCCATCACATCCAAAAAAAACCGAAGCCATTCAAATTCTAGAATATCATTCATATGTTAACACATACTTTTTGTTTTAAATGTACAAAGTGAATAACTTTACTCATTTCACATTTTTCTTTATATTTTGATGTGTATAATTCCAGATTCCAGTGGTCAACCTCACTTGAGGACAGATGATTTTTCAATAAATCTTAGTAGTATCAGTTGATTTCTCTTTAACTCTATTATTTATTATTTTATTTATTTATTCTGGCGGAGTTAAGACCACCAGGACTTCTCTTCCATTCACCCAGAACAAAAGAAGCTTTAATGGTAGCAAATCTGAAAGTTTCCATTCTTTGCTAGCAATCTTGGTTTTATAAGCATACCTGCATACCCAAGTATCAACAGTTGTAACAATTATTAATTTATTCGTTTTCATTTGCATTTACCCATGGTCTTCAATAATTAGAACAGCAATCTATAAGGATGAAGTATACTCCACACGGATTTGAAAAATTACTGTCACCTTTTGCACTGACCTCTGATTGACCAGCACGAATCAGTCATTGGCTAGATACCAATACGTTATTATCTTATCAGTTAAAAAGAATCTCGCACCAACATGTATGTTTATAGAAGAAACCTTTGCAGAGCTGATGAGTACAATGAAATCGAGGCTACTGCAATCACTGCAAAACAACTGTACAATATGTACCTACCTAGAATTTTCAGCTCAGTTGGTTCTGTTTGAGCAGCTGGCACCCCTCTTCGGAGTTGGTGGAGACGTGTCATGGCCTTGTTATACAACTGTGTGACAGCTGGCACAGTGCACATTGCCAAGGAGCACTGCGTGGCTGCCACGTAGCCATGCCATAATGCAAGGTTGGCGGGCTGTTTTTCCAGCATGTCTCCTAGCTGACGTGACAAGGTGTCTGCAGGAAACATTGCCTCTGCTACGGCAATTCTCTCTTTCAACAAAATTTCCGACTCTGGGTTATGCTGCAAGGCCTGGAATATGGTCAAGCAATATTCAGAGTATTATTTCCATACCGGGAAAGTGTACACAGTGGAGCTTCAATTAGTTATCTTCAACAATTTTCATTTCTACTAACCATCATTCGATTTTAGTTTAAAGTCTAATAATCGTCATTTTTGCCAGACCGTATACCAGTACATTTCTCCTGGAAGACTAATTTCGTACAATCTCCAGTCATGACCCTGAGTATTACATTTCCTAGGCCCACTGTTCTTTTGACATACCTAGGTTTCAATTTCAAAATTTGAAAACAAACATGATGTCCCATCAAAATATACAATTCAGTGTTTATTAAATTTTACAGCATGAAACGTGCCGTTTGGGGAGGAAAATCTAAATTCAGAATTGTACTCGTAATAACACTGATAACCTTAAAGGAAGGCTATGTTCAATAATGACAAACAAGCAGTAAAAACATTTCATATAACATTTAAAAGAAAAATTTATAAACGAAATAAAACAATTATCAACTGACAAGTTAAGAATAATTACAAGCGTCAGGCATGATCTCTCTATTAAGGCAAACAATGATAACATAACAAGTTATACAAACTTTCTTCACTTAAGCCATCTCTCTCTCCTTTAGCACTGGAATTTATATGCCTTCTGATATATACCTGACCGAGATTTAAATACCACAATAACCCATTTACTGCTTTCATACAACTACTACAGTTTTTTCAATGATAAAGTTACTGTCAATATCTGAGAAAAGTAGTTGGGAAAACTAAGAGAGATAGAGTTAGAAATATAAATATTAGAAATGAACTACAGCAGGCACCAGTGGTAGAACAAATTGAAAGGAAACAACTGAATTGGTTTGGACATCTGGTTAGAATGGGAGATGAGAGGAAAGTGAAAGAAGTATTCGAATCAAGAGTAGAAGGTAAAAGGAGGAGGGGTAGACCAAGAATAGAATGGGAACAATACGTTAATGATATGGTGAGGAGAAGAGGGATGGAAATCCGGGAAATAAGAAGATTGGCATTGGACCAGGAGAGATATAAGAAATGGGTGGAGGACCCGACGCTGCAAGGCATAAGGGATAGATGAAGAAGAAGAAGAAGAAGAAGAAGAAGAAGTTACTGTCAACTAAAGTGAAAATTAGGAGTCAAAAGGTTAAGTCTTACTGTTGAAGTCTTGTAAGAAATGTAATGGATTTAATCATTTTCATTAAATTAAATCAATATTATAGGATAATATTTCTTGTAATATATAATTTTAATCATTCTCTAGATACTTTGGAGCTTTTGAGATAAAGTGATCTCTCTCACCCCAATCTCACTTCATGTGACTTATTTTTATGGGGTTATGTGAACAGTAAAATGTTTGTGTCACCTTTACCACTGGATATTGATGAACTGAAGCTGATAATTACTACATCTATCGATACAATTGACACGAATATGCTAGAAAGTGTTTGGAATTAGCTGGATTACAGACTGGACATCTGTAGGGTCACAAATGGTGCTCACACTGAGCATCATTAGAGTACATAAAACTTTCACTAGTTGTAAAACTTAGCTTGGTATAAGAAAGTCAAAATGTGTGAATCATTTACGGACACAATGTATTTGTTAAAGAATAATTTTATTAGATAAAAGTGCAAAACTATTTTCACTTCCGGCCAGGTCTGCCCAAAATATTTTTGAGTGTAACTATCGTGTTATCAAGTAGCACCTTTTAAATTACAAAATGATTATAACTGTCTCAATGAACATTTATAAAAGATGGGAGATGCTATACAGAATGAATATCACTGTGCAATGAATGACATTACTTGAGAACGAAGGGATGACATTAAACTACATTGGGAAACAAGGACAAATGGTGTAAACAAACTCCAACCAACTTGAATACATTAAAAGTTACCTATTAAGCAATTATTTTAAGTAAATTTGCATTAAAAGAACTGTGTAAGATATCATTGATGATTCGCCTGAAGAACTATTTTCAAACAAATTTCCCGAAGCAGCCTACTTGATTTATGTAAGAGAACATTGTAGATAATGTCGGTGTTAATCATGTCTTACCTTATCTAAGATGGCTAACTTTCTCTCAGCCAATACACGAGCACCCTTTGCTCCACCACCTCTGCGGTAATGCCTTTCAAACTGCGAGATGACATCCTGCAATTGTAAACAAAGAAAAGATATTGAAGAATGGACTGGAAGACTTGCTTAAATAGGACGTGCATTGTAGTTGATGTTCCCGATATATTAGGCATAGATATAATGTTGTAAACTCTCAGTTAACATACTGCAGTTTATGTTTTGCTCGACAGTGCACGCATTTTTATTTAAGTTTGATGTCTAATAAACTCTCACTTTGAGAGAGAAACAGAGGTTAAGGGCATTTCGTCGCCTGAATGAAAGAACTAGGTAACTCGAAATTTGCGTTTTTTAGTTACCTCTTTTATAGCATAGGAAAAATCGCAGAAAATGTAACCCAGGATCTAGGTAACTGATCGAACAACACCAGCGACATCTATTTTCCAATATAACAAACAGGTAAAAGAAAACGAGACATATTCCTTAGTGCAATAAATAAGTAAAGAGGCGATGTCACAAAATATGAAAAATCAAGTTACCTAGTTCTTGCATTCAGGCGACGATTTGAGAATAAGGTTCTTAGGAAATATTTGAGGCTAAGAGGAATGAAGTTACGGAAGAATGGAGAAAGTTACACAATACAGAATTGCAGGCATTGTATTCTTCATCTGACATAATTAGAAACATTAAATCCAGATGTTTGAGATAGACAGGGCATGTATCACAGATGGGCAAATCCAGATGCGTATAGTGTTAGTTGGGAGGCAGGAGGGAAACAGACTTTGAGGAGGCCGAGACGTAGATGGGAGGATAATATTAAAATGGATTTGAGGGAGGTGGATGTGATTGTAGAGACTGGATTAATCTTGCTCAAGATAAGGACCGATGGCGGGCTTATGTGAGGGCAGCAATGAACCTCCGGGTTCCTTAAAAGCCATAAGTAAGTATAACAGATTTCAGTTTCAGTCTGTAAGAAGCAAATGACTGAAATTTAAAAAAAAAAAAAAAAAAAAACATAGGTAAATACTAATTAAGTAAAATGGATCACATGGTTCTAAACCAGTGGTAACCAACTCATGCTCTTTGTGCAAGTGCATTCTTCGCTACACAAAAGCAGTATGTGAGAGCAGATTGTCCCAATGCTTGCAATACCAACGTTACTCTTTTTTGCTCGTGAGTGCACGTGAATTCATACAGTGCTTCGTAAGAGCAGCTGAGTTGGTCACCACTGCTTGAAATACTGAAAGAGGGAAAAAACAGAAGTAAAAACAAGAAGAATAGAGGAAGAGGCAAGAACAAGTACTTACTTACTTACTCATAGCTTCTAGAGCACCCGGATCATTGCTGCCCTCACATAAGCCCGCCATCAGTTCCTATCCTGTGCAAGATTAATCCAGTCCCTACCATTATATCCCACCTTCCTCAAATCCATTTTAATTTCATCCTCCCATCTACGTCTCAGTCTCCCCAAAGGTCTTTTCCTCTACAGCCTCCCAACTAACACTCTATATGCATTTCTGGATTCGCCCATACATGCTACAAACCCTGCCCATCTCAAACGTCTGGATTTAATGTTCCTAATTATGTCAGATGAAGAATAAAATGCGTGCAGTTCTGTGTTGTGTAACTTTCTCCATTCTCCTGTATCTTCATCCCTCTTAGCTCCAAATATTTTCCTAAGCACCTTATTCTCAAACATCCTTAACCTCAGTTTCTCTCTCGAAGTAAGAGTCCAAGTTTCACAACCATACAGAACAACTGGTAATATAACTGTTTTATAAATTCTAACTTTCAACTTTTTTGAGAGCAGACTGGATGACAAAAGCTTTTCAATCGAATAATAACAGGCATTTATCATATTTATTCTGCATTTAATTTCCTCCCGAGTGTCATTTATATTTGTTACTGGTGCTCCAAGATATTTCAATTTTTCCACCTCTTCAAAGAATAAATTTCCAATTTTTATATTTCCATTTCGTACTACATTCTGGTCACGAAACATAATCATATACTTTGTCTTTTTGGCATGTACTTCCAAATCTATCTCTTTACAAGAACTATCAGGTGACAATAACTATTAAAATGATGATGGTGGTGGTATATTATGATAATTATATAATCATAATGATGTTGTGATGAATTGTAATGGCGACAGTGGCAGCAGATGTAATGGTCTTGATGATCTTTATGATGATGATAGTGATAATGATCATGATAGTGGTAGTGGTAGTGATGATATTATACTATTTAGATTACACTGAACATATAAACTTAAGTGAATACCTGAAACTGAACGTATTTGAGCCAAAGTTCAATATTTGTTGGCTGGTCAGTGAGGGATTTATTGTACTGAGCAGTGTTCTTGGACAAGTCCTCTTCTAATCGCCAATCCGTTGTAAATTTGCTACTATCGTCTATCTGTAACTCCTGAAAATAATTTCAAGATCTGTAGGAACAATACACATTTTTTAAAACAATAATTACTATGGCAAAAGTTTCCTGCAACTTTCCCTACATCTGCTTTATAGATGCACAAGAAATTGAATTTATTCCACATTACTCCATGCGTTTAATTAAAAATACAAATAAACTATACTTGAATTCTTGATTAATGAAATGAATAAGTCTACATATGCGTTTTTGGGCGTTCATGGTGAATTTGATCAGAAATAGATTTTTGGGTATTCCACCATGTTCTGGAAGTTTAACATTTCTAATGTTTAGGAACTAGCCTACATACAGATTCCATAATCAGGGTAAACAGATGTCACCAGAACGTTGCATACTTTTGGGTTCTTATGTCTGACTACTCTAGGCAATTGAGCACATATTGTTTATTGTTCATGCTCAATACATTAGATTATCTGTAATAGCAGTGCATTGCATTAATGCATAATTAAAGAAACCATGGAAATTAAAATATGTCACAAAACATTAAACTGGGACAGTGAGTTCACAATTGAACAAGACATGGATACCGATTTTACATATTTTTAAAACACAAAGAAGAAAATATGATACGTATTCAAAACAATTACTCATGTATAATAACACAATACATTTTACTATTTGACATGCACTTAGCTGAACCATTACTTCTTTAACTTCAACGTCTCTTTATCATCGTTACTATAGCATCCTAGCGATATATGCCATATTGGTTTTGCATAGTGCCTGAGGCTATCAATAGCAGAATGAATGAAGGAAAGAATGAACAAACAAAGGAAAAAAGGTAAGAACGAATGAATAAATAAATAGATAACTAAATAAATAAGTAAACAAGTAAATAAATAAATTATGCAGATCATATAACTAGATACTTATTTTTGAGGCCCAACAATTGGATTTTTCTTCTCTCTAGTAATAATATTATTAATTAGCATTATTAATCCGAGGTTGCTTATTACGATTTGTAGTTCTGTAGGTTTTTCCACATAGCGGAGAGCTGGTCCACTGCTATAACCCGCAACCTAGAGAGCCAGTCTAGTTTTGGTCTGCCTTGGGTATTTTATTTCCCCAGCACCCACCATATCTGGTGGGCATTCCCCGATCTGCCACCTGGGGAGTCATCCAATAGGGGACTAGCAACCACAAACGAGAAAAAGCAACTGAGCTGATTTGGACAAATTATGAGGAAGGAACAAAGCGATGGCTCTAAAAGAATGTTCCAGAGGCAGAGGACTACGGAGCATTCCAAGGAGAAAATGGTTTGAGGGCATCAGAAGGACCATGACTGTTAGAGATCTTCATGGGGAAGATGCTCTAGATAGAGAGAGGTGGCGATTAGAAACAGGGAGGCGGCAACAGTTTTATATATATATATATATATATATATATAAAAAATTAATCCCGAATAATTATTTATAGTTCACTTTTACATACATTTATATTATAATATATTATGTTCATGTTATTTGGGTGTATCATTGAACTCTAGCAATTAGTTTTCTTATATAAAAATAGCGAAAAATAAATGATACTCAGTTGCCTGAAGTAGACTGATATAACAAGCTCAACAGATTAGGCGACCTTTCTGGTAAAACCTATCTGCCCTGATGGTGTAACCTGTATGTAGTTCCGAAAGGTTGGAAATGTTAAGTTTCAGAACATGATTGAATATTCAAAAGTCTGTTTTTGAATATTACTATATGTTTGAAACTGTTATACATTATAAGTCATAAAAAGATTGGAGTATTTTAATGGTGCCTGATTGCCCTTTCCAAGGTTCATGACAAAGCAATAATTCGTTTTGATAATTTTCACTGCTAAAAATTCAGAAAAGAGAAGATGACATTCAAAGCTTTCCAAAATTATACATAAATTTCCTTAAAAGTTAACATTAAAAAGACATTATGCAAAATCAGTCCAATCCTAGAGAGAATAGCTCTTAATAGATTTTATTTCCCTTGTCTTCCCTGATGGAACTGATTAAGTTAACTTCAAAACGATTAATGTTTTTACATATATACCATGACAAAAACATCACAAATTTCGCATCACAATGAATATTTTGAACTCTTAAATTATATTTTAAAAGATGTATCAGAAATAATGCCAATGTAGTTTCCTTCTAGAAAGAGGGAAGTGGAATTAGATCTTTATTCTGCTTAGTTATCACCGACAATTTCCAGAATATACTCAGAAAGTCTGGATTCCAGATTAGATTAGATTACGTGAGATTTACAAGGATGTCAATAACTAACCTCATGCACAATGACCCTGAAGATTTAATGAGTTCCCATTATCTTAATCCGTAACCAGAACAGCATCTACTGTATAGCAACAGTTACTATGCAAGTAAAATAGCTGCTGAAAATCCGAACTTTTCAGATTTCATATAACATTCCTTATACTTCTTAAGTTACCAGATCAACAACACATTTAAGGTGTTTAAGCAATTTGGCAACCCTGCTATTATATGGTTTTTTAACTAGAACTTTTAGTACCAGCAATCTTCGATATCTTCTCCAGTACTTCCTATGTTATCATTCAATCCCTACCAGTTTGCTTCACAGGTTTATAAGATGGACCATACAAGGGACCAAAATAACTGCTTGTTTTTGGAAAATCTAGAGAATTATTTAGGACCATTTTCAAAACTACAAATAATGCTCATGGCTTATCAGTATATTTTTTCATTAATAAACTTCCTCGCATGTAATCGTGAAAACTTCGTAACTAATTCAACAGTTCATAGCATAAATATTCGTAAAAAAAATGACTTTCATACTCCATTGGCAAGTCTATTGTGCTATCAAAAAGGAGTGCGTTATATGGCAGTAAACATTTTTAATGGCCTTTCTATGGATATAAAAAATAAAACTCAAAACATAAGATTATTTAGGGGCAAATTAAAGAAGACCTAATTTTTCACGCTTTTTATTCTGGAGGTGAATTTATAACACAAATACTGTACTTCTGTCTTATATTAAGTATCGATACTAACACCTTGTGTTGTACTAGTATAATGTAAAACTTTTTTTTATATATTTCAACTAGACTGTGACAATAATTAAGACTTTGTAGTACTATTAAGATTTTTTTTGACATGTTCCATATTCTAGCTGTGAACTGATGTACGAATACTATGAAATGTAAATACAGTCAACTCCTGATATAATGAACCTACGCAGACTTGCATATTTCGTTCACTATATCCGAGGTTCACTATATCCGAAGTGTCTTTCCCCTAACCTTAAATGACAGAAATTAATGAAATTGTGAAGAAAATAAAATATTTAATTTTCGTGGAATGCATTACACTGTATACTGTATACTGGTACTCACAGTTGATTTACTTAAACTATGCTGTCGACCCACGTCCGCTTGCGAAAGGCCATGTTCATTGTCACTTATAATATTCGCTTTATCTTCCAAAGAAAACACTTTACGCTTCGACATTTTTATACAGTACATTCACTATTGGAACACTAGAAACAGACTGATCAGGAAGAATGACAAACACTGTTATGGTGTGACTGCATACTCAGCCTTGGAATTTCCCGGGTCACTTACTGGAAACTGGGAGAGGGTTGATGGAGTTTGAAAGTCATCGAAATCGTACCTTCATTTATGCTCTGGACATAGTATATAATACTTCAAACAAGAATTTGTCAGGATACAAGGTTCATTATAACCGAAGCGAGAGTTCACTATAAACAGAAATATTAATGTATTTTTTTAATATCTGCGAGTCGGGACTAATGATTTAGGTTCACTATAGCCGAATGTTCACTATAACCGAGTTCACTATATCCAGAGCTGACTGTAAATACAACACAATTATTAATAATTTCTGCTTCACTTGTTGCAATACTCAATTTCCACGAAATTTTTCAAATAAAGAAACTGGTTAGTTCCTCTCGAAATATCTTCATCTAAGACTCTTTCTACACTTTGCCAATCTGTAATACTAAATTCCATTCCTGATGTGGGAACATATATAAGACATAATTCGTTAGTCCTGTTGATAGAAAAGTCAGTATTATGACTAGAAGAATTTAACATAGATGAGAGAAATAGTCTGTAAATTTTTCTTGGTACTCTCTTATACAGTGACAATATTCTTTTACACGTAAATCTACAAGAGATCCCAACTCTTTCTCTCAATGGTAAAGCCATTTATCTTCCTTAAACATTAAGTTTCGTCAGTGTGAATCTTCAAACTTCCAATCCCATGACGAATATACATACTACTCGTCCACTGAAGACATCGATATATGACCATAATATATAACTTCTTTTTTTTTTTTCAAGGGTAGGTTCTTGACTTTGTGTCATTCTCCCAAATGTCCACATCTGTGAGCAACATGCATCACAAAAGGTGAACTACATAGCACCACCACATACAGTGATGATTAATGGAACAATAACGGAATGCCGGTATAACATACTAATTTAACAGGAAAATGCTTTATAAGTGAATTAAATGTTTGAACATCCAAACCTTCGCTTTGTGTTCATTCTTGTCTTCACTCGTTTCTTTAGTAGAAATGACTTCTGGAGTGTCAGTGAGGTGGAGATGTTTGTAATAGCGATGTAGGCGTTTCTTTTTCTTTGACAGTCTTCTGAAGTCTATGTGACCAACTGTAAATTGTCGAAGGGCATGATACCTGATACAATACGAAAAAGAAAAAAGAAAATTAAAAAAATACATCAAATTATCTTGCAATTAAACAGCCCGAGTTCAAATCCTGATTGATCCACCCGATCCAGCCTATTAGCACTGAGCCACTATGGCGGTATAATTAAAATAAATAATTGCATATGTATTTTCTATTTTCGTATAAATTCGCCTTCATTCATGTATATATTACTGTTGTTCTTATATTTAAACAATACAGTAATTAAAAAAAAATCGTGTAAAATTAAAATATTTTGTTATTTGTCACATCTGTTACAGAAAAAACAGCTTTCTTAAACTCCAAAAAATTATTTAATTCCAAACCAAATTAATGAATTACTAGTGAAGTCTATTATATTCAATAGTTCTGTAGAAAAATTAAGTCTTATTTAGTTTAAAATATTAACAGAATTTGACCAAAATACCAATGAATGCAAAAATGGAGGTACAAATTCTGTAACATCCATTAGACCTTTACCCCCACAAATGAAAAGGAAGAGAGTATGTATGAATATTTTATAACAAAAATTGGCAGACCTGTAAATATATCCTTAAATTAAGTTTCTACCTTTAAATAATTATTTGGATATAATATATACAATTATTGTAACAGTGATAAGAAAAAACATACGTTACAAATAATGGCTGAAATGTCTTCATATTCCTTAAATAGCTTAACACAAGAAATATCGATCATTTATAAAAAATATCTCACTGTGGCACAGCTGGTTTTAACAACGTTGAAACAGAAAGATATCCTCGTTCACATGTCTTGTCTTCAAAAAAGTCTCTTCTGTCATTTCGTACAATTTCAGGCTCTTCATACTTCTTTCTGTAAATTACAATAAAAATGTAATGAAAATAATTTTTCTAACAAGCATAATAATTACAACTGTAACTAATTTGTAAATTAATACTGACAGGTCAAAATATCTAGCAATTTCTCGAAATTCACCTTCATGCAATCACTACACATTAACACAAATACATTTGAAAAATCAGGATTGAAGTGATGTTCTCTAATGACAAAACTGCCAATTCAGATAATCATTCTTGTGACATGGTCGTTCGAAGGTAGATCTTTATTAACTTCAGTTCCAACACTCGCACGTGTGTTTGTTTTGAAATATTTCCTACTAAGTGATGCACTTAAACTTGGCTTTGATTTTCCTTATTTGTTTTTCTTTTAAATATATCCAATTCAAATTTTCTTCCCACATCACGATCTCTATATGATGTTACTACATGTCTATGTCTTTAAGAAATGAGTATTAACAGACACAATTCTTTAAAACATCTGCACACATACTCCTACAACAATTAGGGAAATTCGAGACAACTGGGAATTATATTACAAAAGGTAAAGAGTTCTCTTTAAACACCATAAGGCGCATGGGGACATAGAGGAAGAACTCCATGTTTTCATGACCTCAGCACCACACTCCAGCTGCCTTTTTATCCCCAGAAAAGACTCAGTATTCAATCTTATAGGAGGCTGAGTGAACACCAGGATAATTCTGGAAGTTTGGCAACAAGAAAAGTCTCGCTACCACTTGGAGTTGAACACAGAACCTTAAAGCCCATAGCTATTGATGAAGAAGATTACAGATTTTTTAGAAAAATGTTACATTACGAAAGTTTCTTTAAAAATGCTTCCAACAAGTTTTATTCTATGCAAAATTTTGATAGGACTAAATATTTAACGAGATATATGAGTTTTGAAATAACAGTGCGTTTTACGTCATTGCCGCCTCAATCAGAGTAATACCACAGTCTACTATATACAGTCGCGAAGCTTGAGGTGATTTTTTGCAAATCTCGTGATAAAGCGCTCCAAGCGGTTAGCAACTAGAAACAATAGATTGTCCACGGTCGACTTTGGACTGTGTCGTATTTCCATCGAGTGCTAGCGTATTTCACATTGATGCTTGTGAAATGTTCGTTATTGGTTGTAATGAAAATGTTAATGGCTAAAATACAATAATTGGAATAATAATATTTTACTAGAGACGTAGAAAAATTAAGTTTGTTTTAATGAAATATATTATTTATTGATCACGTTTTATTTTCAATTCTGGTGGGATTATTATTGCTTAGGCCTACTTTTTTTTTTCAAAGGATATGTTTTTAATTATAGCTGTTAATTTTGTTATTATTTTTATTTGTTACTCTACTAGAAACGTAGAAAAAGTCTGTTAC
This sequence comes from Periplaneta americana, assembly GCF_040183065.1. Classification (NCBI taxonomy): domain Eukaryota; kingdom Metazoa; phylum Arthropoda; class Insecta; order Blattodea; family Blattidae; genus Periplaneta; species Periplaneta americana. The sequence goes on from NC_091128.1 coordinate 89,439,025, forward strand.
AATAAAATTTATTGATCACGTTTTATTTCCAATTCTGGTGTGATTATTATTGCTTAACCTCATCCCACTTTGTTAACTATGTAAGCCTACACTACAAGTACCGGTACACGTAAGTTACTCCATTAATTCATATTTCCATTATTATTGTTGTAAAGGGAAATGCAAATTAATATTTATTGATTTCATAGTTAATTATCGCTATAATCTTGAATGAGTTAAGCGATTATAGTAAATTTCAGTTCGTTTTGCACAAACAAAAATAATATTAACCTATTTCTTGCAGGTATCTTCGAGTTTATGGTGGAATTTAATATACTTCATTAAAATAATAAATTAACTTTATGCATTTAATATTTCAATAATGTAAGGAAGGTGTTAATTTTTCCAAAAGAACAGAACGAAAGTGTAACATATTTTGTCGTCTACTAGGAGAGAGATCTGCGATGATGAGGCGATAGTAGTGATCCTAGTGGTGGGCAACTACCCATGTTTGCATTTTTAGTACATATTGAGCTTCGCGACTGTATATAGTAGACTGTGGTAATACAATGAAGTGAAAACAAATGACTCTGCATTTATTTAAGGCAGCCTTGCACAACAAACGGAAGATATTAATTTAACAATTTTATACAGATATCATTGCATTGCATATTATATACATATAAATGTTCATCAATATTAATATATAAAGAGTGAGTGTTTGTGTGTTTGTATAACATACCTACCATATTTCATCGCATAATCGTCGCATTTTTATTACTTTTTTTTTTTACGTGAAAATATACAGTGCGACCATTATGTGAAGAATAAATTCAAATGGTAACGATTGATTGCATTAACTTCCAGTAACCAGCTTCTGTATGTAACAGGGGCATGTGGAGCAAGCAGGGCCAAGATGTGTGATTGCTAACAGAACGGGAAGGGGGGGGGGGGGGGCGCCAGTAATAGTGTGTGATGCGGGAAGTGTAACATGAATAATACCTTAAAAAAATAATAATTACTGTGTTGTTATTGAATTAAAAACACTTTTTTATTGACTAAAAACATTCACGGCTTGCTGAATCACATGTAACGGTACATCTGATACACTGAAGTCGATATTATCTGACTATGGACCAGTCCTCGGAAAAATGATTAGTCTAGGCCTAAAAAAAGTATTTGAACACTCGGAGCTAACAATTGTACTGAACTAAAGGCATTTCTGTCTATTGGCTTGGTGCTAACATCTTGCACCCTATTCCATTCACTTTAGTCAGCTGCCACTACCGTTTCTTGCACATTCGACCTTAAGCATAAAGATACTTTGTGTTGCAATGATGGCACATTATTTTTAAATAAGGTACTTAAAGATTATACTTTAAATTTTTTACAAAAATATTGAGTTTTAGTTTAGTATTACATTGTGGTTAATTTTAAATAGGATTCTATCAAAAATTGTTTAACGGGAACTTAATTTTCATATGTACTTACAATGACAGGTACATTTGTGAGAGGATTCTAAACAAAGTACATAATGAAGATGTAGATCTCAACTCTTTTTTTCAAGTAGAATTGCAGCAAAAGATACTTAGTTACATCAGCAGGTGCCAAAAATGTACCTGGAATAAGAGGGTCGATACTTTCAACTAGAGTAAGCACATCCATCTTAAAATGTCGACTTTTAATCAATTATTACGGAATCTGCTATTGTTGCATTGCAGTAACGAGAATAAGAAGCTTGCATTGCCAGCATGCACTGGTGTAAAACTATAGAACACTTGCTAGCCTACAATCTTTAAAGATGGTTACTGAGCTCTATCTGCATTTTGCTATGAATGAATGCATACATAGCCTGTAAGTGATGAGTGGGGCGATGTCTTTATGAAAGTTATTATTAAACCGTGGGATCATAAAAAAAATAAGGACATAATGCAAGAACTTCAAATAGAACCCATTATGCAGTTCATCAGCAAATATCAACTTCAGTGGAAGGGTCATCTCGAACGAATGGATTGATACAGAATTCCAAAAGTACTGTTTCATTACCATCCACATGGAAAAAGATCTCTAGGTCGTCCGAAGAAGAGATGGACTGAAAATTCTAGTTTGAGGCCATAACAGGCCATTCGCCTAATATTTGTTAGGAAGACGACAATGACGATTATTAAACCGCAACAGTAAAAAAATGTTTATCTTCGTTACCACATTCCTTTCTCGCTGGACCTCATCTCGCAAGGCTTACGAGCATGCGACTGTACCCTCTTTCACTAATTTCATATGTAGTGTAGCTGTAGCCTATTCAACCTTCACCTCCATCATATACAAGACAGAAAAAGAAAGGGCCAATCTTCGATATCTTCCCACACTGTACATAGGACTGACATCTGATTTGCATTTCGTTATGGGTTAGATGGGTCAAATGAGGCAGTAGGCAGAGGTATGTGATAAGGTTAGTGAGAGATATTTAAATGACGTGAGGTCGAAGAATAGGGTTGCCAACTAGCCATATTTCACCAGCACAGCCGGAAATTTTGGCAGATCTCAACATAAGACCAGTGGCCAGTATCAATTCCTTACCGATCCTACTTGTGCCCAGTAATTTTATTAAACGAATTAGAGAACTTGTGATAACAGCTTCTATCATACATGTTAAAATGGATTTTTCTCTATTTCGTGAGACATTTTAACCTTTAATTAAGAGCAGCTAAAGATAATATGGGAATTTTCAAGTATTCTTCATCCTAATACTTGATAGTTGTACACCAAAAGTGGAAGAAATTTTAAGTATTAGACAAAAACTAAGGCCGCAACTAGATGAAGATTACTCTATGATGAACTGTGCTTGTTAAATGTCGTGGACTCTTCTTTTGTGGACGATGCACATTTGACAAGTTTTATAAAATAAATAGTGTAAATATTTTCAGGCTAAAGATGCCTTAAAAAAAATCTCCACGTATAAGAATGGTAGTCCAATACGTGTTTGCTATTTCTGCAAGCAATTCTTTTATGAAGCGGGACTTCAGTACCTATCATAAGTATCTTATGGAATAATGGAGGAACCATTTAAGCGTGGAAATAGTAAAAGCTGAACTTTGTACTGGGGAAAATCTTAAATTTTGCTTATAGAATTTTATCACTAGCATAAGAAAAAGAAGTTCTTAAGGCTATGGTATCAAGCTCTAAACACAAAATTAAAAACATTTTGGAACGGAAGATTGTTTCCCAATTTATTATTATTTTGCTCTAACATAGAGCAGATTCTGTATTTAGTATACTAGGCCTATATATTCATATAAAATGACCGGTAATTTTATTTACCAGAGTTGGCAAGCATACCGAGGAATGTGAAAAAAGTTTCAATGATTTCAAGTACGTTTTCTCTCCCAAGTGTAGTGTGGGGAGGTATCGAAGTTTCACCAAACGAAGTAACTGCTGTTTAGGCTACATCCCTTACATCATGGCAACAAGATGACATTTTATCTTTCAATTGTCAAGTTATTTAGTTCTCACAATAAATTTAGACCGATATGACAGTTAGGGCCTATTTAGTGAAATTAATCGTATCACCTCTTATGTTTGTGATGACTTTTTAACTTCTTATGCTTTGAGGACTTCTTACTCTTGTGAGAGACTGGAGATTCTGATCGTTTTTTCAATGAAGGAGCTTTCGGAAAATCCTCTTCATTACAGCGTTCTGACAATGTCTTTGCGACAACAGAAGCTCCTACTGTTTCACCAGGTAGTGGTATTTGTGATATTTCAACAGCAAAACTTGCATTTGTTAACCACGATCCTTCTGGAAAGAAAGTCGTAAAATGCTTTTACTTTGAGATTTTAGAAGATTGGACACTAAATTATATGTCACTGAGGCTTTATACATTTTGATTTATATTGTACTGCAATACTACCATTATTACATAATATGTAGTGACCTACCTACAATTTAATACTTTGCAATAAACTAACCTGTACGTTCTGATGGTTGATTTTCTTCATCATCGTTGGTTATTTTCTGTGGTTTCGTATTATTTGAGTACGCCGGGAATAGAGACATTGTGTACATAAATTGTATTATGTACAATTGTGTCTATACACTTCTTGAATAGGTTATGGTTAGTACGTACTTACATTACATTACTCAATTACTTTCATAAACAAACTCCAGTCCATGGAGGAAGGCAAGGAATATTATTTCTCCATGCTCTAGTGACTGGAGTCAAGTCGTATACACATTTCTATTAAATAAATAAACGAGGGTATTTAGTTTATAGGCATTGCCGCTCGAGCGTATATGAATTCCCCTTTCTACAAGTTTCCAATAGATGTCAGGAACGCATAATTTAATTCTCGAGAGACACTTCGAAGATTTATCCTCACAGGAGAGACCCTACATTTACGCTGCAATTTGTCACAGAGGTGTGAATCTGTCAAGTGTTACGTAATTTAATTGCACGTGAAAAAGTGGTGAGTGTATATCTCTGTCTCTGTGTAACGTCATAGTTTGCGGTTAGGGAGAAGAGAGGCAGCACAAGATTGCAATCCTCTTTAATGCTCTGACGCCCGCATTCAAGAAAAGCCACTTGAAATTTACCAGTTTACTCACTGGCAGAAATATAATAAAAAAAAAAAAAAAAACTGTATCTAACTGGGACTTTAGGGTAATTGTTTATTTCGTTCCTTAAGCATTAATTTAAATTTGTTTAAATATGTACACTTGGTCAAAATGAAAGTGGCGGTCACTTGAACAGCGAAAATTTTCCAAGAACCTTCGGGTGAGCGAGCAGTTCACTACCGTAAAACTCCGTGCGCCTCGCGTCGCTTTAGTTAACTCCATAATACAAGGCGCTGATTTGGGCTACCTCCACAGCATGCTTCGAATCTCCGTAGTGAATTTTTTGTTTTGTCCTTTCTTTTATTTTTTACAACTCCTTTTAGTGTAATATAATCAAATAATTTTGTTTATGTTAATTCATTTTACTTACAGATCATTACAAAATTGGTGAAAATGTCTGATTATAATTCCAGGATATCAAGATATATTTTGTCATCAGAATTATGGTTTTTCTCTTGTTCACGTTTAGGCCCTGATGATCACGGATTTAGATTAGTATAATAATCATATTCCCTGTAGCATAACTTGCAAATTAATTATTGTCAATTATTTAACCGTCAACATATTATTTATAGAATGTTTCTTAGGCAATAGACTCAGAGTGTAAAGCAGCAGGGATTAATAAAATAACATAGCATTTTAATACCTCCACAGCATGCTTGGCGTGGAGCAGTGGTTAAACTAGACAGTTCGAATCTCCGTAGTGAAGTTTTTGTTTTGTCCTTTCTTTTATTTTTTGCAACTCCTTTTAGTGTAATATAGTCAAATAATTTTGCTTATATTAATTCATGTTACTTACAGATAATTACAAAATTAGTGAAAATTTGTGGTTATAATTCCAGGAAATCAGAATATATTTTGCCATCAGAATTATGGTTTTTCTTCTTGTTTACAATTACTACGTTTAAGCCCTGATGATCACGAATTTAGATTAATATAATAATCATATTTCCTGTAGCACAACTTGCAAATTAATTATTGCCAATTATTTAACCGTCAACATATTTACTGAATGTTACTTAGCCAATATAGTGCAAAGCAGCAGGGATTAATACTAATTAACATAGCATTTTAATATGAAAGCCCCTAATTGTCGTCTTTGGTGTTACCTCCTTCTAGCGTCAAAAGTTTCTATTAATACGAATAATAATAATAATAATAATAATAATAATAATAATAATAATAATAATAAAGCGAAAAGTGTTCTAAGGATAAAAAAATGACGAAAACCTGTTATATTTTCACTGATGCATTTAAAAGGCAACAAAGAAAGTTTAGGAACTCCACGCAGATTTGAACTCGCATTCTCATGAAATCTTAGCTATCGCTATACAAACTACAATAAGAGTTTCACTGCAATCAGAATGGCATTATAACGAGCAATGGTCATACTTCACTTGGGAACCTGTTATACAGTTATAATGTTTGTTAACGGTTACAATATTCACTGTTTAAACACTCTGAACGATCTGTTTTAAATTTCGTATAAGAAATATTTTTTCTTGAAGATTTTAGTGATTAATAGTTGTTATAACTACTAGAAGAATATACGCAATCTTTTGAACAAAGCCGGCTGTTCCGCGCTCACGGAAATACCTGATTCGAACTTAGTCTCTCAGACGCTGGCCACTTTTATTTTGAGTCTCTCAGACGCTGGCCACTTTCATTTTGACCTAGTGTACTTCATGGAAAAGCATGTTGATAGAGTTTTATAGTACTACCATAAAATGCCTATTTGGGTCTTTAGTGCCTGTTTCACGGTTTTACTGCCTAAAGTGACTATTCACACTTTTTTAAATTTCAGTTTAAAAATGTTTAATAGTGTAACAACACAAGACACAAACTCAAAAATGCACACTGCTACCTACTATCAAATTAACAACAATTATATTTTAATTTATAAATAGTTGTTTCAATAATCCGTACTTCTCAATTTATTAAATTTATTTATTTAGCTAGTAAGCAAAAGGAGTACAAATTCAAAAATATGCAACAAAAATGTTTCTAGACACTAATAATAGTATAATAATCAGTAGTGCAACGCAAAAGCATAAAAAGCATAACAGCACTTTAGACAGATGGTTGCTACCCCAAACATGATTTTGGCTATCAAACTGTCTCGGTGAAAAAAATGTTAGAAGCACAATAAAGCATAATTAAAAAAATAAAACATGCAAGCATAATATTTAAATTAGAGCTTAATTCTTGGAAAATGAACTGCTTGCTTCAATGCACTATTTATAACAATTGTGACCAACAATTAATATTAAAAATACTCACATTAACAATGAGAAACTAGTTGTTCAACATTGTAAATTTTAACATCAAACATCTTCGTCGCTTTTGCAGTTGAGACCTTTGGTCCGTGGTGCAGGGACGCTCAAGATCTACTCACCCAAATTGGTACACGCCTACTGTCCCCTACCGGCGATCCTAGATGTATCAATTTCCTTCATCAACGATTTGGAATAGCGGTTCAGCGAGGGAATACTCCCTCCATCCTGGGATCATTTCCTAACTATTTCGTTGGAAGAGATCTTTCTCATTTAATGTGTAGCCTACCTGCTTGAGCACGGGTAGAAAGTTCACAAGAAGAAAACTTCCACGAAGAAAGGAGAGAGGATGTCCGATCTTTAATGAAGCCATGATCTTCAGTGTGCCGGCTCACACATTATTATTATTAATGAATTTGTTACAACTTAAGAATTTAAGTTATATTTTAAATTCTTAACTACAGTTATATTTGTAGTTCTGTGAGGAACAGAACAACAATTAAAATAACATTACAGAGTACAAGCACGTACAAGTTTAACGGTTTTATGGTCAGTTCACATTCTGAGTCAGAAAGGTTCACATATATTTGATACCAGCGTTCCGAAAACATCTGTAACTGCGATACAAAGGTTTCACGAGTTTCCTACAGACAATTTTATGACTGAAAAGGGGAAACTTTTGTATACTTATTCAGGGGCGTATTTTGCGGGCTACCGGGGCTACCGGCGGTAGCCCAAGGAAATTACAAAAGAAAAAGTTTATAATATAACATAATGTAATAATTTTGTATTATTAGTTTTACCATAGTAATTAAAATTAAAGTAATTGTTAGATATATTTTGTGTAATAATAGGGTCAGCGGTAGCCCAAACCCTTTAACCAGTATACGCCCCTGACTTATGTTCAGAGTGTATTAAATTCATTGTGCAGGAGCATGTGGAAAGTTTTAAGCACAAGTATGGCATCGTATGGAAAAATCCAAGAATAATATGAAAGATCTTGTGGAAGCATTCATTTCTGCTGGTATTCCAGTGCATATCTTCCGCAACCAATCATTTCGTCAGTGGATAGCAACAGCTACGAAGGCTATTTATAAAGTAACTTCCGTTTATTTTTTACAAACCTGTGAATGTTGTTACAGAATTGGATTACAATATGTTTGAAAGTATACACTCTAGTTTATTTTTCCATATAGTTTCCAGTCACATTGAGACACTTGTAACGTTTGACGAGCTTTGAAATTCCGCAATTGTAGAATTCGGCCGCCTGCGACTGAAGTCTATCTACGACGCTGGTTTTAAACTCTTCGTAATCGTCAAAGCGCTTCGAGCCAAGCTACGTCTTCATGTGCATGAAGAGATGGTAATCGCTAGGCGTCAAATATGGGCTATAGAGAGGGTGATCCAATACTTTCCAGTTGAACTCATGCAGTTTGGTCGCAGTACGACGCGCTGTATGCGGCCAGGCGTTGTCATGCAGAAAAATCACCCCAGAGTTCAACATGCCACGAAGTTTGTTTTGAATGACCCTTTTCAAGTTTGTTAGTGTGTTACAGTAACACTCAGCGTTAATTATGGCATTCCTCTCCAAGAACTCCACTAGCAAAATTCCTTTTCTGTTCCAGAAGACAGTTGCCATTTTGACAACACTTTGTGGGTTTTTTCGGGGAGTGAGTATGATCCCACTGGATTGATTCAAACTTTGTTTCTGCATTCACATACCGAATCCAAGTCTCATTTCTTGTCACAATCTTATCAAGAAAAGCATCACCTTCCCTTTCGTAACGCTCAAGAAAGGACAGTGTTGCTCCCATCCGCTGAGCCCTTTGTTCCTCAGAAAGAAGTTTAGACACTCATCTGACAGAAAATTTCTGGTAGATCAAATCTTCGGTAATCACTTTGTACAGAAGAGTACGACTAATCTGTAGAAAATCCTCACTAAGCTCCGACATGGTGACCCTGAGGTTTGCTCTAACCCTTTCGTCAACCAAACGAATCAGATTTGCATTCACGATACTCGGTCGACCACTTCTCTCTTCATCATAGACACTGGTTCGCCCATTTTTTAACATACGGCACCATTGTATTACACCACCTTCACTCATTATGTCTGGCCCATAAACTTCACAAAGTTGGCGATGGATTTCACTAGCTTTACAGAACGTACCTGACACCTGGCGGGACTTGCGATTGCAGCACAGCACACATTTTGACAGCACGTGGCTCAGAGAGAAACAAAGATACGACCTTGATTCTGCCGCTGCTCGACGCGTACTGCTTCAAGGAACACTCCACCGCAAGAACTGTCTCTGTTGTTACGCCCGCTATATTAAAACGGAAGCCATTTTATGAATAGCCCTCGTACATGTATGCAGCCGGCTCCCAGTGAAACCACTCTATGAAGGTATCTTGCACAGTGTGCTGAAGACGACTTTCAGGAAACTAAGTCAAAATGTGAGGGAAATTCTGTCTATCTAGTGGTTTATGAAACAACAGATATAAAGAATAGTAGGTGGTGAATGTTTTTGTTGTTCCACTGGGTGTTGTGAATGAAAAACCCCGTCTTGTGAAAACCAAAATTGTTGAACACTGCAATGCCGATGTTATAGTAAATTTAATACTTGACACACTAGATCTTATTGGTGTTCACAGTAGCAATTTCATTGTTTCAATATCAGACAGTGAACCATATATGCTTTCTGCTGGCAGGCGATTGGCTGGAGTTGCACCTCAGCTTCATATTCTACATGTTAGGCTCATGTAATGCATCTTTGTGCTGAAGAGACCAGATTTCCACTAAAAATTGCTGATGAATTCATTGCAACTGTTAAGACTGCTTTAGCGAAAATTCCAGCTAGAAGAGAGAGAATGCTTGACTGGCTAAAAGAAGCAGGAACATTTGTTCTACCACCAGTTCTTGTAATAACTCACTGGGGGACATGGCTGAAGGCAGGAAAATATCACTGCATCAATTTGAATGCAGTCAAATATTGTATTGATTTGGACGATTGTGAAGGCAGTGCTGCTGTAACAAACTTTATTTATTTTAGTAGATTATTTTACGATCCTTTATCAACATCTTAGGTTATTTAGCGTCTGAATGAGATGAAGGTGATAATGCCGGTGAAATGAGTCCTGGGTCCAGCACCAAAAGTTACGCAGCATTTGCTCATATTGGGTTGAGGGAAAACCCCGGAAAAACCTCAACCAGGTAACTTGCCCCAACCGGGAATCAAACCCGGGCCACCTGGTCTCACGGCCAGACGCGCTAACCGTTACTCCACAGGTGTGGACTGTAACAAACTTGAAGCGACTGGTTGAAAATAAAGAACTTGTTCTTCAACTCAGAGCTATACCTAAAATTTTTGATGGACTTTGCAATCAAATACAGGTTTTGGAATTAGATAATCAAGATGCAACAAAGGTCTGGCGTCTTCTATCATCAATTCTTCAGATGGTTCAAAGTTCAGATGCAACGTGTGAAAATTGGCAGGATATATGAATGAATATCATCCTGCTCTAAATTTCTGGAAGGAAATTCAGAATTTAGATCCAACATTAGCTGTTCCTGAGAAGATTTCTTCGGTTTTTACTTCAGGTGAATTGAAAAGTTTCTCTGCCATTGATGTTCCAGTGGAAGGAATAACAACATATTATGCAGCAATGATACATGAAGAAAATTTGTCTTCAACTTCTGCCTTATCATCCTGGCGGAAATATTCGACTAAGATGTCTACCCTAAGTAAGCTGGCAATGAAGGCAATTACGGTTCCTCCATCATCTGCTTCAGTTGAGAGAAGTTTTTCTACCCTCAATTGGATTTTGAACTCTAAACGGTCATGTCTGAAAGAAGAAAATCTACAGTCTCACTTACAACTTGCAATTAATCAAAATCAACTTCAATAGGCGTTGTTCATCTGGAGAGTACGAGTTACAGTGACAAGGATGACTATATTGCTTACAGTGTATTCTTTTATAAACTTAATACGTATCCTGCAAACTAAGATCTGTGACAAAACAAAAACTAGTTTGATGATATACATAAATAGTATTTGACCTAAGTTTATTGGTATAAAAGGCATTATTACGTATTGTTTATGTTAAAGTAAGTTTAAAATAAAGCAGAATTTGAGAAAAGATAAAGCATAATTATGAAAAATAAAGCATAATATGGGTTGCTCTAATAATCAGTATACTACAATAAACATAAAACTGTCGATCATAGACACCGACTTCGTTGACATAGTGGGAGAGGGGAGGCAGAGAACTCTGCACAAAATCCGAGACAACTTTAATTCCTGTTTCTAAAAATTTTCTTTCTCTTATTACCTTTCATTGCTTCTTTACTTGTAACTTTTTTTTATTCTGTAAATTGCCATTGTTTATTTGTGTACTTGTTTACTTTTTTCCTTACTCTGTTATCTTTCATCATTTATATTGTTTTATATGCTTTATCTAATGGCACCCTCTAATTTGAGGAAGCACAATAAAACAAATATTTTACAGAAAATAACATTGTCTGATTTTTCGTATAATATCCATGGAAATTGCTTAGTAATCATAGATATACTTATTTTGGTTTAAGCAGTAAAACTGAATTACATTCAGGGTAATATGCAGCCTTTTGGGCTATGCAAAAGGAAATTTTGCGATTATTTTCTTTTTTTTTTTTTCTCTCTAAAAATGCGACTATCGCCATTTGGGCGATATTTGCCCGTAAACGCGATTTTTGGGTGACATAATGAGATCTGTATTTTAAATATAGTTTAATATACAGAGTGGAGGTGAAATAGCCTTGCAGATTTCTAGAGTGAATAGCTCATGTTGTAAGTAAGAAAAAAGCTATAATATCATATTGGTGGAAAAAAATCATAGTTTTTTTTTTCTTCAGAAAAAGGATTATTTTTTCTCCAAATGTTTGATAGTCTCTTATTCGGAACTATTTCGAGTAGGATCATGATTTTTGTTCATATAGATAGGAAATCTAATAAAGAATAATTTATCCTTTTGGCGTATTTCAATAGCGTGCACGGTTTTCGTGTAAATTTAATTTCAAAAACCTCTAAATTCAAGCTATTGCACAATGTGAGCAAATTGTAACGCCTTGGCAGAGAGCAGCTCACCGACCCAGACTCACCGAGTTCGTTGACCTCTTACATCTGTATCACGAATAGAGTATGTTAGCGACGATGTTACTGGACTGCTGAAACTTCAAACTTAATTTTCTAATTAACCGTACATTTAATCACAAAATGTAAAATAGGTTTTCAATTCATTTGCGTGTACTCTAGCGTCCCTTTCAAATAGCAAGGTTGTTTCACTTGCATTTTGTAGACACGATTTCTTTCTTAGCAACAGTAAGATCTCAATTTGAAGGATCTAAGGAAAGAACATTCTAAGTCACTTTTTATTGATTTTTGTTTTTTGGTCCCACCTGCTAGCTCATAAAGTGAACTGTCTTTCTAATATTAGAATGAAAAAGGCCTGCATTGTAACACGTTAAATAACTAAACTAGATGTAGATTCATAACATCTTTATGAGTGTATAAGAGTTAAGAAATGCTCCCCTGAAAAATTTAGCATGTTCTTTTCGTGGACCCTTAATTTGTAATTGTACTCGCAGCCAACACTCGTATAGAAAACCACATAAATCATTATACTATAGTGAGGATCACGTAAGTTCAGTTCCCAAACAGTAAATATTTCCGCCTTGTCAGTGTTGCCAACTGTTACCAGATATCACCACATGTAGTAAAATCACGATCCTATGTACTGAATGACTTCTTTACTCACCGTACTTTACCTTAATGTTGGAAGGTTATTCTAAATAGTTTCAATAATAATGAGAAATGTATTGCTATGTTCTATTCTTTTATTCCTTTACATTATTAGTATTAGCATTAATAGGTTACTAGACGTAAATATACAACAAAGTATAGTATATAATATTCAAGAATCAAATCTGTTCCAAGACCAATTAAATTATTGTCACTTCACTTCAAAGATTCCAGCGTACATATACTGTACTTCCTAAAGGTAGATAAATTAATAACCAATTGACTTTTGGTTGGAATTCGAATGAACTTCTGATTATCTTTTGAAATTAGTAAGGAAATGGATAATACAACTATGCTAAAACTGAAATAATAATAAATCAACTTACAAAAATAATTTTGGTCCTTAAAAGCCATAAGTAATTTCACTTCTAGATACCTTTTTAAAGATTTCATTTGTTTGTAAATTGCTTAATAATGCTACACTTACACTTATTATTTCTGCAACTCCACGTCTGTCATTGAAAAAAATGTATGATACATAACTGTGAAGTCTCTTTTTGGCTCTTGTGTCCTAAATTTAAATAAGAAAAAACAAATGATTCAAGAAATGTGAGCTGGTGAAAATTAAATACTCAATTAATAAAATAATTACTACCAAAAGAGTATTTTATTAATTCTATACAAAAGATGGATTACACAGAACAGATGGCCAGAAATCATAGATTTATACACAACATACAGCATGAAACGATCATCAAAAAATGCTTTTTGTACACAATAACATCTTTCAAACGAAGTGAAATAGCCAATAAGTTCAATAAATATTATGCTAATAAGTAATAACTATAATTAATAATTATCTACAAGCTGTAAAAGGGAATAAAATAGTATATTGTTGAAATTTGGGGGTTATGGTTTATTACGTGTATTTATAATTTTAATTACTTTTTCTACATTTAATTATATTTTAATTTCTATTAGATTAGTTGGTGGTGTGGTTGTTAGTTTTATCTGTGTACGTCAGACTATTAAGGAAAAACAAAGAAATATTAAATCTACTATCTACTTTATATAACAATATTTAATCAAGAACTGAATATTACTATTAATTTAATAACATAAGACCCAAAACATCTCCAAGTCCAGACAATACACATGCTGATTTTCTTAAACATGTTGGCAAACAAGCAAACTCACTACTTTTATCTTGTAATCTCATCTAAAATACAATATCTGTCTGGAGAAAATCTATCATAACATCAATTTTGAAAAGCAGTTATTCAACTAATATCTTTTCGAGTTATCGACAGATACCACTTACTAGTATGATAGCCAAAATTATGGAAGAGATGATTTCATAGATTGAATTCGTTCCTGGAATCTAGTAACTAACTTTCATTTTACTGGGTTGACTTTAGAGAATTGCATTCAACAAATGGACAGATTTTAAATTTTAGTCAAGATATTAAAGATATTTTAAACAGAAAACAAAACAACTTAACAATTTTAATTTATTTTCAAGGATCATATGGCTCTGTAGATATAAATCACTTAAGAAATTGCAAACTTAGGGTGTCCATGATAAAGTGTTACACTGGGTCAGTGACTTGATTATTTGATTCATTGTCACAAATATGTAAATAGAGACAGATTCATCTGGGCTTCCCACATTGTTGTTTTCAGGAATACATTTTCCAATATTGATGTCGATGGTCTAACTAAAGAAATAGATCTTATGATAATCTCATCATTTGCAGATAATATGGTTGTCTAGAACAAAAAATCACAGTCCACAAATATTAATAAACTGAGCCAAAATCCCAACAGACTTTTTGACTCTACTTGGAGAACTCAAACTTGCTCAATCAAGGGAAACTTTACTAATAAAACACAATCCCAAGTTATTTCAAAATGAATAGTATATAAGTTAACTTTAACAGATGATGTTAAGAAATGTGATACTTCTCCAGACATTTTAAAAATCATTAGAAACGATAAATGATCTGGTCAGTGAGTGACTACATACAGTATTTTTTATAGATGGATCCTGTTTACCAAGCCATAGATGTAGTGGTGTTATAGTACAATACCAGTATATTCCCTTTTACAGGGAATTATATTCAAACACTTGTTTGCCCCATTTTAACCGTGACAACGCTTTTTAGCTATTCAAACATTCTGGTTATTGTATTGTGTTTGTGTTTAGTGAAAGATTTTAGATAAGGGCGCAAATAGCCATAGTAGCTGACGCGCCCTTTTTAAACGCCACTAACTAACTAACTAACTAACTAACTTCAAACACTGACTAATTTTGATAGTGAAAATTTAGATACACTTTTAAGCTTACAAAATCTCCAGTATCGACTTCATACATCTGAGAAGGCTGTCATACTATCAGATTCAAAATCAGATGTTCTTGCTGCAGTAATGGACGTAACAGCATGAAATCTCAATATTTTACAGTGTTTTAATATTTTAAGCAAAATGGTCGAATTACATCGACGACTGGTACTTCCGTGGATCCATGAACTTTACGGAGTGGGAGGTAATGAGGTAGCTGAAAGGTAGCAAAATTACTGTAAGGTTATCTATACCTGCATCTTACCACACTGTTAAAAGAATAACAAGATCAGAACATGACAATGTGGTAACAAAAATCGGAATGATTCTAAAGCAAATGAAAAAATTGCAATAGGCCATCCGGCGTCTGCTCCACGATGGAGGAAAATCCTCAGAAGAAACCAACTAATCAGACCAAATGGGGGATCCAAACTACCCTCGAGTGCAGCTCTGAATTTGCAGGCCAACGAGTCTACCGACTAAGCTACATTGGTGGCTCCACTAAAAATATGAAGTACATGGCACTCAGATTATTAAATTGACAAACCTAAACAATTATTCATCAGTTAAGCTATAAAATATAATACATAGCAAGCAAGTTAATTCAATTTAAAAGTATAAACAATTCAATCAGTTGAAATATACAGAAACTGATAATAAATATCATGCAAATTACTTCACATTACAAGCATAAACAATTCATCACTTGTGGTATACAGCCTACTATTTAATTTACAGCACATACAATTCATCAGTTAAGCTATAGACCTACAGTCTACTATTCAATTTACAGCATATATAATTCATCAATTAAGCGAAACAAAAATATAGTACAATACATAGTAAAAATAATACACCTAATTTAATAACTGAACTTCTATGAAAATCTACAGTGGCAGTACTCATATTATCACAGGCCATGATTGTCTCAAATATTTACAAAGAACTGATATTTCAGAATCTCCCCATGCCATTTCTGAAATCTCAATGAAGATATGGATCATTGTCTTGACTGTTTAACTTTACACAGCTTTCAATCATCTGGTTAAATATTGGAGTGCAAGATAACAAATGACATCAACTGCTGAACACTTGGTATCAATCAACCAACAACTTCATTACATTAAAGGGGAAAAAAAACTGAAAGAATTAATTGTATATAGACACAACACATAAGACAAGGCCGCTTCAGAACAGTAATTGGCAAGGCTCTGTTGTTTTAGGATTCTTATGTAGATTCAATTTCACCTGAAAGAAAAAAGTAGCATCTATAAGTAGTAGTAGTAGTAGTAGTAGTAGTAGTAGTAGTAGTAAAGATAATAATAATAATGACTGTAAAGTATGGAAATTAATATTGCAATGTAATATCAAAAGGTGATTTCACACCATCAACTCTTATCATTTAGTACAACAAATCTATTATATTCAGTTGCAATCACCAGTAGCTGTTCTTTCCTCCATTTTGTTGTTGGCTGATTTTTCACAAGTCTGCTATGATATGCAGCACTATCCATGACAATAACGCATTGCCCTAATGTTCTCAGGTCAACAACTGTGTTTGCACCCACTTCTCAACTACAGGGCTATTCATAGCACTATGGTTGTCCTGACTTTTCTTTCAATTGCATGAAAAAATTAAATCAGCACCTGCAATAAAAATTATACCTGGGCAAATAATTACGTCACATGAATTCACAGCATTTAAATAAAGAAAATAAAACATAACATAACATGACATGACATGAGATCCTCTTTGGTGAAAGGCTTTCCCACGTTTTTATTTAGTCACCAATTTTTATATTTTTGTACCCTGATTAAAAAAATTACTCTTGCCAAATTTATGTAAAATATAAATCAATATAACTTACCGGGTATAAATCCACCTTTCGTTCCGGCATCTAATCTGCCACCCTCATTTGTTGGTCTATGAATAACACCATTCATGTCACTGGAAACTTCACCTGGTTTATTTCATGAATAAGTGGGTGATCATACTTAAAAAAACAGAGAGAGAAAAGCAATTCACATTGACACTCTAAGAGACACAAAAATTTTAAAGACAGGAAAACCGTTCAAGAATTTTATAACTAACCTCTAGTTATAATATGAAACTAATTAATTGCAAAACATGTTGTTCCCACCTGAATTCATTACTAGTAGCCTATATTAATTGCAATTTCATATTCCACATAAGTGTTAATCTATTTGTTAGTAAAAAATTCAATCACTCAATGTCTCACAATACATTGAAATTTACCATTCATAAAAATCCAAGTCTCATCCAAGAATACTACGGGTTTAGGGTTCTCACGCTCCACATTTCTTATATATTCTCTTAAAAACGAATAACATCACTTTCTCATACATGTGTATAAGGATCCCCTTTGCTCCATAGAAATTTCATCTCTTTCAAAATTTTTTTCACCGATGATAAGGATACTCTAAATAAATATGTTTCATAATCATCATTCATATGTTCCAGAACTTTTGCTGCTGTTAGTACTTCCCCTGTAACAGTAAATGAAAATTATGCCATATTTTTATACATATGACTAATATCAGAATTACATTGCATAAATCAACACAATAATTCCTGTAACTTCCCTACCTTTATGTAACTTGTCATAAATAAATCTCGCAATTGCATCTTTCGTAAAATCATCAGCATCAGTCACTGGATGTTTACGTAGTCTATGTTTTCCTGGTGTCACGAGTGGGGTCCCCTTGTGTGAATTTATCACTTTCGTGGCTGTAGTTAAGCCAAGCTGTAATAACAAACAATAACATAATACTTCTAAAAATTGTTATATCATAAAATTCATGCATAATACCAACATTTACAGCTATATGAATAGAAAATGATCAACATGTTAGGTTGGGTCTACGATAGGTTTAAGTAGGCTAATATTTAGGTAATTCTCCAGAAAAGCTACACCAAAGAAGGCATAATTTTATTTTGTTTAATTGATTTCTGTGATATTTACATAGTGATGAACACGTGGTTTTAGTGCACAGCCACAAATACTTTCAGCACAAAAATCCTTTGACACTTACCTGTATATTCTAATTCATTGTTGTAGTCCCTCCCTCAAACTTGTTACTAATTACCAATATAACATGCGAGAGGTCCAGGACGAAGAGAAATGGTTAGTTTCCCAGTAGTGCGTCCTCGTCCTCTCGAGTGTTATATCTTAACAAGTACTTTGGGTGGGGTAGCTTTTCTGAAGAAACACCATATTTAATATTACTTAGACCAGTCATGAATAAATTATTCAGCCAGAGTCAACGTTCCTATGCTTTATAGAGTATGTTATATAGTTATTATATAAAACTGAATTATTTTTAAGCACCATAACAGGCCAACATTCATGTAATATTTGCTGCAATATCAAGTTAATAATTACAATATGACTTGTATTTTCTTCGGCCGATGTGGCATGTAAATTGTGATCTGAACGGTTAATTTAATACCAAAAGAGAAAACTGGAAATTTACTTTCGTGCTGTTTGATTACTTGTTCGTCTAATTTGTAAATGTATTTAAGGTATCACCTACTGCAGTATTACAGTATCTTAAATGTATTTAGTTTGGCAATATGAAAATCACTGACTTGATTAAACATTAGGCCTAGCTTAAAAATTTGTTTTGTTTGACCACAATCATGAAATTAATAGTGCAAACTCCTAAAACTGAATACCACTTTGAAATGTATGCTTAAGAATACTTACTCCTAATAATTGTCCTATTCTGGTTGTAATTGCTGTCTCCGTTAGCATAATTCCTTCTTCATTATCTTCTTTCTTCAACTCATTATACACGTGAACTACAGATTTCTGAAGCGTACTCTGAATGCCACACATTTTCTTCCTTGGAGGAGTCACTGCAACACTATTTCATTTTTTTGACATAGTAATAAAAATCTAAACACGAAAGAAATTCATTAAAATTTGAAATAATATTTCTATCCATTACCCACGTGCATTATCACGCCCAAGTATATTATATTCATTCGTACTTATCTGACTATTCTTGAATTATAACCACAACGCAACACATAACATAACTATTATGTATTAATATTAATACTAATATTAATTAATTATTAATAAGTTCGAATTTCACTATCTTCCAGTAACCGGCTGAGAAATCTAGTACAATTTTAATTTCATGGAACTCCAGTACCGGCAAATATTGTCGATATTTGCCTCAGCTGCCAACATACCGGTTACAAAATCACTACCATTTATAGTATTTGTCAGTATCGAAATTCGAAACGAAGTTGGCAAAAGAAAATTCAACCTTCAAACTAGAAAATCACCATAATCCACTAGCATTTGTAGTAATGGGGGAAAAATGGTTAGGTTTCACCCTTAGGGTATCAAGTTACCTGGTCTTCCCTATACTTTCAGTCAGTTTTGTGCATTAGACGGTCGCTTTCATAATTAACAGCTGTTGATTGCTTCCCAATATTACAACTGTCGCAACAGATTTTCAGTTTTCCACCATCCTTTTTGAATATGTTTTTGGATGGGCAGAGCATATTAAATAAAATATAATACAGTGTTAAAGAAAGTACATATTGTATTTTATTATTTTAATTCGAGTATAGACATTTCACTCAATCATTGGAATGTCCTTAAATCCCCTGCAAATTTTAAAGTGAAACGCCTATGCTCGAGAGCCAATTGGAATAAATACAGTATTACGGAAATTTCAACATCTGACGTCACTTTCTTAGCAGCGTATTCCGAATCTCACCGGTCCGGTGGCATCAATGACGTCACGTTGCAACGAAAATAAGGAACAAAACTGCTGGAAGAATCGATGCTGTCATGGCGACCGTGTAAGTGGTTATCTGTGCTACGCTAGCAAAATTTTGCGAAATTTTCGTTCTGCCATCTCGTTCAAAGAAAAGAGATACAAACAACTTATTTCTTGAACCAGTAGTAATAACTGGTCCGTTGACATGTTCGCTCATAAGCCATTAACATATTGTTTTTACGTTGTGCTCATTACAAACAATACAGCAGAACACACCGCCATGACACAACAGTGCACGATGTCATTCGTCTGCTAATTCCCGCCCTATACAAGAACCAATCAGATTCATTGATGGAGACTGCCACCACCTCTGCAAGTTGATGGCACCGGTGCGACACCGGTGGAGCATCAATGACGTCATAGGTGGAATTCGGAACACCGTGATGCCATCGGATTGCTCACCGGTGAGATTCGGAATACGCTCAATGACTATGAATTACGTCACACTATTCTAACGTTACTTGTTTTGTAACGGATCAGACGTCTGCATTGATATAGTATTTGCTAGAGGGGTAAACTTGCTTTCTTGCACGGATTATATTTCTTACGAGGGTTGTTTGTAAAGTTCATAGCCTAACATAGAAATTAAACTAGGATTATTCTGACACAATTATTTCTTAACATAATCCTCCTAAGATTTATATACTTGGTCCACCGGTGCTGCAGTGCTGCTATACCCTATTTGTACACAGATTCCTCAAGGTCTGTAAAAAAAGCCTTCTGCTGTTGCGATAACCTCTTCATTTGACGAAAATTTCTTCTCAGCCAACACAGTTTTGGGCTCTGGGAAATAAATAAGTCTTAGGGTTCGAGATCTGGTGAGTAAGAGGAGAATGGTACGGCAATAATTCGAATCGTAGTTCGCATAGTTTAGCAACCGCGATTGTAGACTATGAGCAAGTTGATTGTCCTGATGAAACAACTCTTTCTTCTTGGCCATATCGGGCATCTTCTCGCGAATTTTCCCTTTCAGTTGATGGAGGAAATTTTAATAATAATCTCCCGTTATTGTTATTACCTTTTATAGTCAATCGTGATTATCTCTTTAGAATTCCATAAACATGGACGCCATGATTTTCCCAGCCGATTGAACAGCTTTTGCTTTCTTTGGAGGCGGAGAATCACGGTGCTTCCATTGTTTCGACTTCTGTTTTGTCTCTGGTATGTAGTAGTGGATCCAGGTTTCATCAGTGGTGGTCACAAACGGTTTAAAAAAATCGGGCGTATTTTTCTCGAATCGAGCCAGACAATCCCTTGAAGTTTGACATCGGACATGCTTTTGTTCCAGAGTTAACAAACGCGGACCCCCATCTTGCGGAGGCCTTTGACATGTCCAAGGCATTGACTAAAATGTGGCGCACCCCTTCAGTTGAGATACGTAAACATAATTTCATCGGCACACACTTATGTTATAACCAGGGCTACGAAGTTCGTACGAAACTATATTTTCAGGTTGACTGCAGCCACGCATATAGATCACGCCGCTCTATTACTCTTGTTGTCTTCTATATGTACTACAATCTATTCACATGAACAACTCAAAAGTATATCCGAAAGTGTGGATGGATGACTTTAGTAACTACGAATACATTATAGCAGTATGTACAATACAGAAGCAGTTTCATTACATGCTAACGTGGAGTGGTTTTTAACATGGGAGAATTTAAATCTTCCAATCACACGAAGTTATTGGAGATTTATCCTTCGAAGAGGTGGAAAAATTCGAATATCTTGGAGAAAAAGTAACAAATATAAATGACACTCGGGAGAAAATTAAACGCAGAATAAATATATGGGAAATGCGTGTTATTATTCGGTTGGAAAGCTTTTGTCACCTAATCTGCTATCAAAAAGTCTGAAAGTTAGAATTTATAAAACAGTTATATTACCCATTGCTTTGTATGATTGTGAAACTTGGACTTTCACTTTGAGAGAGGAACAGAGATTAAGGGTGTTTGAGAATAAGGTTCTTAGAAAAATATTTGGGGCTAAGAGAGATGAAGTTACAGGAGAATGGAGAAAGTTGCACAACGCAGAACTGCACGCTTTGTATTCTTCATCTGACATAATTAGGAACATTAAATCCGGACGTTTGAGTTGGGCACGGCATGTAGCACGTATGGGCGAATCCAGAAATGCATATCGAGTGTTAGTTGGGAGACCCGAGGGGAAAAAAACCTTTGGAGAGGCGGAGACGTAGATGGGAGGATAATATTAAAATGGGTTTGAGGGAGGTGGAATATGATGATAGAGACTGGATTAATCTTGCACAGGATAGGGACCGATGGCGGGCTTATGTAAGGGCGGCAATGAACCTCCGGGTTCCTTAAAATCCATTTGTAAGTAAATAATCACACGAAATTGAATGCAATACTTCAAGGTTTACTGATAATCATATATCAAGAAATGGAGAAAAATTGTACTCGAAATGATGTAATGTGGAAATATAATCTACAAAACTAATATTAGTTCAGGGATACTGCTACTAAATTACTGTATAGAAATACATTCTTATACGAGTATATGTATTATATAGCATGGAATACCTTTCGTTGCATGGAAAATACAACAATAAAGAGAAACATTTTACTTCAAAATCTGATTCAAGTAGACTATAATAATTGTATTCTTTCTCGGCCTATGTATAATGTCGATATGTTTCAATATCCCGTACCGGTATAACAATTGCCTGCAGCAATCACTCTATTGCATTCAAGAAATAATTATAGAAATGACAGACGCCGCGAGATGTGGAAGAATAATAATTACGGTTCAAATATCCCCAGAAGTCGCAATGGTCATTAATGCAAAAATTAAAAGTATTCTTGAAAAGAATTATGGGTTTAATGTGATGTGCCATATACGAAATGCACTGTAAGATTCACAAAGCTATGTTTGTTCACTTACTTATACAATAAGGGATACTGTATCATATTTAAGATTTCCTGCTGTTACATCTTGTGATGAGAAGGAACATTTTCAGGCTGCAATTTTTTTTTTCAGAATATAGAAGAGTATCTCCTTTTGATAAGCTGAAAATGTAAATTATTATTAATTGTAACAGGACTAGATACATACAATTATGTATTTTGTTTGTTCTTATATGTATGGATAAATAATTTCATACTGAAAATTACGACGATTCTATTTGACAAATGTCTTTTTTTGTACAATATAATTTGTATAATTTGTTTCTTATTCTAAAGTACAAAGACAATTTGGTTACCACCCGATTGTATATGTTTGTTTTGCTGCTTTGTTGACAGTGAGAGCTGTTATGCTGTGAGTTTCAGTGATTGTTTCAATGTGATGAAGCAACCCATATTATGTGTTGAAATTCCCCTTTCTTTCTTTTCTTTTTATTTTTTTCCTTTGAAGTAACAAACAAGGCCAACAGAGAAGTTTATTTTGCACCACATTACCACTTAACCATTTATGTTGCCCATACCTGGATGCAATAGAAACTCGCGGTTTAAGATTATCTGTCAAAAAAATTGTCAGCGATGTCATAGGTATCTCGATAAGCTCTCTCTTTATTTAAAACTTCCTTTCTTTCAATATTATTTCTTCCCAAAAAGGACACTCTAACAATGAATTAACTACACCAGCATTATTTCTCGCATTTGTTTCTGTTTATATTTTCCGAAATACGGTACATAACAACTTTGGCCCAGATTCACTACTGTACTACGAAGTACAATAATACAACACCCTCGCTTAAGTCATAAACTAAGACAAAAGGGGAGAGAATAGTGTGGGTCTCTGCCTACTAAAGAGCTGGAATTTTTGTTATTTATTGCCTTTTTAGGAAGACAAGTCACCATTGCTATTCCCACCCCTCTCTACCCTTGAGGCCGGCCCATGGATGGGAGGAGTGAAACTTGACCAGACCACGAGGCCAGACGAATTGTGCCTCAGCTACAACGTTTTAAGCGCAAACTCAAAGCCCGCGAAAAGACACGAAATGCATAAACCAGACCCAGCACGAGCGATCCTGGCCTCAGGAACAAATTTTACTGCAAAATAGGTCTATATACATCACAAAGTTTTCAACTGCTTCTACAGCGATTCATATAACTATATAACTAATACATTATATAAAACACAAAATTTGATTTCAGTTAAGCCAAATGACTCAGGCTCGGCCTCACTTGTCTCAGTCAATCAGCCGCCACTGCATAGGCTTATGCGAAAAATATTCGACAAGGACTACTTAGTAACACATTTCCTTTCTGCCTCGGAATGTTCCATGAAATTGGGAAACAGTACACAACAAATGTCATACTATGCTTAATATTTTAGTTTCTGTCCTTCTAGTCTTCATTTTGAATTTCCTAAATACATGGTCTTTTCTCATTCTCGATCACAAACACCTCAACGTCAACTTTCTCTACATTCATATCATCCATTGAAAACAATCACAATGCGCAATGCACCACTACAAGTTAAACAATTGCAACAGTCAGTATTAAATACACATGTGATATTGACTGTGACTCAAGCAAACGTTACAGAGGGATTTTCTCGGGGTACTCCCGTTTCCCCCTATCATTCCACCACTCTCTCCACCTTCCCCTAATCTATCATCTCCAATAATAAAAAAAATTGATGGGGTGAATTTATGGGGGTAGTAGGGCTTACGGATTTTCGATGCTGATATAGGAAGGGAGCCGTATGCCTGGCTCTATCAGGGGCTCAGATAGGATGCCTATCTGTCAGCCGACGATGACAGGAAGGGCTTGAGGCTCCGGCCCCTGAGACTTATCAGGCTACTCGTCCGTGAAAAGGAACCTAGCTCCATTAGGGGCTGATGCAGAATGGCCCACCTGTCAGATTTGGACAATCGTCGCATATAGGCCTATAAACACACAAAGGTCCAAAGCACACCTAAGGTATCGAGTCCAACTCTCGTAAAAGCCAAGATATGGCGTCTGGACACTCGCCGCCAAACTGACGCGTCCGCTCGTGTGATTGATACAATATAATTCAATAGTCCATAGCAAATTTGCGGCCACTGTGCGGCGTTCGTTCCGCTATGGGCAACGTTCTGTTGCCGCAGACTGTCCGTCCTGTGTGAACTGCTACATTTAAATTAGTGAGGCATAGAAAATGGTGCGGTCGCCGCGCGTCTGCCGTTCCGCAGACTTTCCGCTGGTGTGAACCGAGCCTTACATTAAAAGTTTGTTGCAATTTAGAAGTCGAATAGCAAAATGCGATAAATGCCTTTATGGCTTAAACCCTGGACGTAATACATTTCGTATCAAATGTTTGTTTACCTCAGTATTTTTCTTATTTGGAATTCAGTATAGATATTTTCATACTGTGGTACAGATTTTCGCATGGACTAAACATGGCGTCCATTATGTTCTGACCCAAATTTTTTAACCCAAATATTCTGTACTCTTTGGTTTGATCATCTTTCACAACGAAGTGCATCCCTAGGGTGCATCCGAGGAAAAATGCATTGCCTACTGTATTTCGCAATTCGCAGTGGATTATGAGAGAATAAAGAGCTCAGGCATGACGATAAGAAGATAGAAACAATGTGTCTGTTCGCCATAATACAATGATATGATTATTCCTAGCGATAAGAATTATGAAACAATGAAAATAACCTGACTTTACTATCGTGTGGCTGAATTGCCATATACGTAGTTAAATAACAAGGTATCTTATCAATTTCGAAGAATAAAGGTCACGTTCCGAAAGGCGCATATTTGGTGTGACCATAAAATATAAAATCAACTGTTCAGCGCTATTTAAACTGACAATACTATACAGGCGCATTTTATGTGGTTACATGTTATATAAACAAAATGTATCGAACGAGACTTTTGTCTATTATCTGTAGAAGATTTTCATCTGATGGACAACTGGTAGTTATAATTATGAGTATTACATTTTGTAGTAGTTACCCACTTAGAATTTAAATTCGAATTGGCCATTAAATATTACCTACTTTATGTAAAATTAAATGCTGTCATTAAATCTGGGATGTATATTTCAATACTTTGTTATGTTTACGACAGTTTAAATACGTCCATTGTATTAAATGCTTCTGCAAATAACACACTAAAGATAATTATTATACTGGTATACATTGGCAATGAGCTTCGGCCATTTCAGTATCAAATGGTAGAAAAATGTCATAAAATGCCCCATGAGAATTTTAAGGATATTACAAGTGGCATTTATATTTATGACTAATTCTTTAATGGCCAATGTTCATAAAATTTCAATAGCATTATGCTACTAGCTTCAAAAATATTATCTATGTATACTGTTTCACGTTATTCATATTCATTTCTCATTTTACAGGCGAATCTACCGAAGGAACCTAATATATTTCACGATGCTATGAAGCTTAATGAAAAATCAGTTGCGCTTACTGATACATTTGGTCGTCATCATACATATTTACGAATATCTCTTACAGAACGCTGCAATTTGAGATGCAAGTAGCTATTATAAAATATAGCCTTATTAAATATTGTTGCTTGCATAATAACAATTTTCTTAACATTAATAATGAATTCCACTGATGCGTATTGCAGGTCAGTACTGCATGCCAGCTGAAGGAGTACAACTGACAGCTCAACCAAACCTACTGAAAACTGATGAAGTTATTCGTCTGGCAGAGTTGTTCGTCAAAGAAGGCGTAACAAAAATTCGCTTAACAGGAGGAGAACCTACAATAAGAAAAGATCTTGTCGATATTATAGGTACATGCCTAAAATAATAAGTATTTATTTTATCGTGAAATGTATAAAATTATTGAGTTATAGTTAGGTCTGTATTTCTCATCCTAAATGAAGATTTAGCACATTGCACATGTCTCGCAGGCGTTATGATGTAGTAAGTGTTCAAAGACCAATTATTACATTCTTCTGAGTGCCACACATTTGTTTTCTTTTTCTACATTCGTATAATAGGTACGTCTAAATGAAGTAAGTGCAACATCATCAGAATGCAGCAGTATTGACAATGACTACAGAATTTTCACGTTGCACAGTGACTAGTGTGTTTGCTAATTAGCACTAAAAAAATGTAATGTTCATTTGCAATGTAGTCACTGAATTTTTTTATTTCCGTTATTTTACGTCTTCTTATGCTCCTGAATTATCTTAAATGTTCATACCCATGTCCTCTTATTGATGGATAGTAAGCACATTACCGGTACAGATGAAGTGAAGATTAATTTAAGAATACACTGAGGTGAAATTTTGTTGAAAAGAATTCGATTTTTCATTTTTAAAATTTAAAAATTGTACAAGGTTCAGAGAACCTCTCCACAAAATTTCATGCAGATAGACTCCTTCAATCAGTTGTTTTGGCCGACATTTAATTAAAAGGTTGCATGCTCAGGGTGACCCTTTAAACTTTTAAACTCAATTTTCTCTGTTTGAATTTTTCATACATATTTTGTTTCACTAAATATGTTACTCCTTCTCCAAATTTTGTACTATGTGCATGATTTATTTTGTAGATCTTCTTAAAGATGTACTTAACAAAACTTGCTATCAGGATTTTCCTTAAACTTCAAAATTTTTTTCTTAGTTCTTGAAGAATAATCTGAAAAAAGTAAATAGCAAGTTATGTTTCAAGAAGTCTGGAAAATCTGTGGCGTAAATATCATGGGGAAAAAAGAAAAGAAAAAAAAATTGTAAGAGAAAGAGTGGTTTTTCAAAATAAAATATAAATTTACAACAATTTTAATAGGCCTAATTCATATAATTTTGGAGAAAAGGACATGAATTTCTGTACAGAAATGCAGCATGATATAGGCCTATTTAAAAATTATCAAAGATATACCTTAAACGGTTAAGAAAATTCAAATTTCATGTGAGTTTATCCTTAAAGACGGCAGTCACATTAAAGCAAATCAACAATAGCCTGCCAGAGTCTTTCTGGTAGTTCATTTATTTATTCTGCCCAAGGACAGGTCTTTCACTGCAAACCCAGCATTCTCCAATCTTTCCTATTTTCTGCCTTCCTCTTTGTTTCCTCATATGATCCATATATCTTAATGTAATCTATCATCTGATATCTTTTTCTACCCCAAACTCTTCTCCCGTTCACCATTGCTTCCAGTGCATCCTTCAGTAGGCAGTTTCTTCTCAGCCAGTGATTCAACCAATTCCATTTCCTTTTCCTGATCACTTTCAGCATCATTCTTTCTTCATCCACTCTTTCCAACAGCTTCATTTCTTATTCTGTCTGTTCACTTCACACTTTCCATTATTCTCTATATCCACATTCCAAATGCTTCTATTTGCTTCTCTTCACTTCGTCGTAGTTATAGAGTTGTAACTGTTCAGTATTATTAATTTCTTCCTAAAATGATTTACAAAATTCACATTAATTTTCCCCCTTACCAGTAGTTAGGCTAAGTTGAAGTAAATAGGGCTATGTTGTGTATTTCTGCAAGATATTATAGGCTAACCATTTCACAGTAAATTGTCAACTTCATTTCACCACCTCTGTAGACAATGCACAATTAAATTTTTTCAACCTTATATGTTTGTATGTGTCTTTCTAATAGAATATACTTATGTGAAAGGAGAAATATGCCAACAAAGTTTTTGTTACCATATTTCCAGCCTCTCTGAAGCAGATAGATGGTTTGGAATCAGTGGCCATTACAACGAATGGTTTGATGCTGACACGTCAGTTGGTGGCCTTGCAACGAGCAGGCCTCGATGTGCTCAATGTGAGCCTAGACACACTCCGTCCAGCTCGTTATGAACAAGTTACCAGGAGAAAAGGATTTGAACGTGTTATGGCAGGAATAGATTTAGCACTCCAGTTGGACTATAATCCTGTGAAGGTAAACTGTTATCCATTAATGCTTTGAAAATTGCAGAACCTTCAAATATTTCTCTCAATTTAGTAATAAGAAAGTATCTAAACAAACATTATAACTTGGGTGAAACTTCTACACCACACACAGGAGAAAAGATGTACTAAATCATTGAAAATAACCTCAAAATTGTAATACACCATTCTAGAAACATGATGTGATCACTGTGAAAGTTATATACTTAATAGGGAACAGTTCCGTATAGTACATAACACTCCATACTAGATAATATTAGTAAAGTAACATCTTCTGCACGACTTGTGGATTGTGGGCCATCCAAAACCCTGGCCTCTATCCCTCTGAGCACGAGTTCATATATATTTGGTCAACTGTGGCCTACAGTTATAAATAACACCATTTAACAATAGGTATCTCAGCCATAACCTCATAAAATACCAGACGAAACTAACGAGTAATGAAATATTGTTTGACTGAATGATTATATCTGGGGAAATCATGTGACACTTAACAGGATCCTTTTCTTTAAATTAATCTAAACAGTTGTATAATATTACGTAGAATTCTAATTTCGTAGAGCAAATATTTTCAGAAAAAACCCTAACAGCTCAGTCACTAGCCTGTACAGAAGGGCCAGCAGAAAACCGAGTTGCGACATACCCACTCAGTCGGAAAGTAATTAAAATACGATCCTTTGGTCCGGGCAACATCCATTTTTGGTACAAGAATAACTGATTTAACATGTTTAATTGCAATTATTCTATTTAAATAATTTAAATACGACCATTTTGGTGCAAGGATAATTTCTTCAACATACTTCGTAATTGCTATTGTATCTAAATAATATTAAAATACGATCTGATGTGTATCTATAATTTTTATGCCCTCTGCGGTACTGCCTAGATTTCATGTCATTTTCATTTTATATTTTGAAGTTAAAAGTTTAGCCATGCCAATCACTGGCTGTCCCTTTTTAGACCGTAGGTGGGTGGTTCTGGTCACATCCGGTATACTTATTTCTTCCCCTTATGAAACTCAAACAGAGAAGCGTTAGTTGGTTCTCACCTCCCACCAAATACCATATGTTGGAATGGAATTTAACTGAGGGGGGCACGGATGACCCAGCACTGCGACCTATTGAGATCTACTACGCTAACCCTCAATATGGAATGAGTTGCATGCCACAGATCCCCTAGGCGCACCGCCCTAACCACATGACTCCTTTAACGACTGGTCCCTACAGCTGACAGAATCCATATACCATTCCTGCTTTGGCAAATTCCCCCAAGGCCCCCCTGTCGGTCCGAGGCGAAACTCCTCCTGTGAGTAGGTCCGCCTCGGGTGCCATTGCAGAAGCCATCCAACATCGCTGAACTACATTCCACGGAGGCTGGTCGAGAGAGTCAGCAGCCGGTAGAGTGATCTGAAAACCAGAAACAGGATGATAAGGAAAGGATGATAGGAGAGGAAAGGAAGTGGCGAAGATGAGTGGGGTTCCAATCGCCTGATAAAGTTACCTGTTATTCATCCATAGAAGTGAGGGAAAAACCCCGAAAAACCTCACCCAGGCAACTCGTCCTGTCCGGGAATCGAACCCGGGACACTGGGTGGACAATACCATGTGTTACTTTCACTAGGGTGAGGGGTCCTGTCGCCCACCAGATAGCAGCAGAGCACAGACAAGTGAGAGGATTCCCATAAAAGTGGGGGGATGCTTTCTTCCTATTGGTCCGCGCAAACGAGACATCTATAGTCACATGAGAGATGGAACCGTGACTGACCATATAATAAAAAAGGCGAGGCTGATGAGACCACTCAGAGGACCCTCATCTTCCAAACAACTCGCATTTCAGCTTCCCTTCTTCACTCTGCTCTCTATCATTCACCACTATAACATTCTTGACTTCGACTCCCCACACTCATCCCAGCTTGCTTACTCAACTCTAGTCCTTCCTTCAAATGTCTCTGCGGTCGGAAAGTCGCGATCTACGACTTGTTGATCCACCGATAATAGAGTCTACCATTTCCCCGTTCCTGGCATCGGAAAGTCGCGAGCTACAACTTGTTAGATCTGTCAACTAACCACTCACCTACATTTCATTTCTCTCTCTCGTTCTGCCCCACATCGTACCATCAGGGCAAGCCTATTTCTTTTCTACACAGGCACTTCCGTCAAATACCTTACTATAATAATAATATCGGACAGCTGTATACTAGCAGCATTGACGTGAGTGCGAAATTTCGCGGACCTAACATCTAGCGGAGCAGCGTGGAATTACGTCCACAAATACAAATATTAACATGATGGGAATTGGACTATTGTTTAAAACGTGAGGTACTAATGTGGAATAATATATGAGACACCTAAGAAATGTTATAGTATTCAATGTAACATTATTTTATATCAAAACTGCATATTATGAGGAATATTGTTTTATATACGCATTGCTGACAACTGCAAAGATAAAATTGGTAGTAATCTGATGCTTGTAATAATTAGTAAAGGCATGTGGACAACAATAAAACTTAATTTGATAAAACCTTAAAATTTCCAATACATTTTAAATTCTATTCATTTATTAGGCCTAAATAAAAAAGCTAATTTTTATTGTTCTATCAATACAGAGACAAAGGCATTAGGCCTAATAAAGAATTTTGTTGACTCACGTTTTATGATCTCTCGGAAATCGAAAGTACGATTTGGAGCAATTTGTAATGCTGTAATTGTAGCAATTATAAACAGCACATAAACAACCTGACATTTTAACACAGCACTACTAATTAATAAAACTATTAACTAGCCCAGCAACAATATACATTGCAGTTGATTACAGCTTGTTTTGCAAGTATCACCACACCGGCCGCCTAGGTAGCAGCACCAGCGTCGTTCGCGCGCAGAACTGCTAGCTGTCCAGTATTATTATAGTAAGGTATTTGCTTCCGTTACCCCAGTCTCCCTTTCGCACAAATCATACTTTACTACCATCATAATTCTCCCCACATTGAAGTCTCAGGACGAATTTTTAAATTACAAATTTCTATCGCAACACCATTTTCCCTACATGTAGAACCAGGGGAAAATATTTAAACCTTTTTTGTTGTTAATAAATAAGTAAACAGTCTTCCCTTATCTTCTTCATAACCTTACAACATCTCCCCTTAAGCTTCGTCCCTCCTGTCCCGTCACTCTCATTTTCCCTCTCTCCACTTTGATGACACGCCATGAGGACGCAACGGTAACCAGCGCACGACAGATCATTTGGTCCAGTCATTTAACATAATTAGTCTTGAATACATTTTTAATAAATCACTCGAAACCAAAAAACTGACAGGGGATTTAAGAAAATCCCAATGATTGCATGAAACTTCGTCAAGCCTAAAGTAATAAAATATAATATGTGTTCTCTTTAACATTGTAGTTGGTATTCACGTATATATCCAATATTCCATTACTAATGTGTAGAAGATCTTAAACTTCTGTTCCCATGGTACCTCAAGTGATCAGAGTAAACATTTCATTTCAGAACATTACAAGTTTTCTCTCTTATAACTTAAACATAGGCGTTTCACGTCAAAAAATTATTGATTGTGATCCATCACCATAAAAATAATATAAAATCAATTCATCCAAAGTCAACACACGCATACACACGCCACTGCACTTAAATTACAGTTTCCCGCATGTGAAATTTGATGGAAAGGACTGACCAAGACTCAGGGTTCAGTCTCACATTTAATGCTGTTGATCTCAATGAAAGAAGTCTACTTTTTATTCATTTAATTTTCGTCAGTGTACACCTCCTGAGTGCTGAGAGTATAGTATAGTATAGTATACTTCCCTAGTATACTATACTATACTTCATACATGATTATGATATGAGATGTATGTGTAGAGACTCGAAATATAGTATGATATACCTGCATTTGTGTCCTAACTGTAACCTGCGGAATTTTTTTTTAGCATTTTCCCTCATTTCAGAGACTTTTTTTTTAAGCATAGTGATTATATTGAACTTTAAAAACAAAACAACAAATGTCTCAGAACTCAGGAAGATAGAGCATTTCAATTTGTCATGACGAATATGAATTTGTGGAGTTGGTAAAGAAAGAAAAAAAAGATTGAGATCTTATGAGTTTCAGATATTTCTGAATTCATTTAATTGAGAGATGGCTGACAAGATAATGAATTGTCAGTTCGTTGTTTCAGCAATACTATTTTTCATAAGAAACTCGTTGAATTTGAACTCTTCAACAGGGCTAGGCCTACTTGTCGTGTGTCTGGTTTATATGCTGGAATCCCAAATTTCGAGTCCAAAAGCTAGTGCTATGCCCATATGTGTACAGGTCTTTGGGAACCTCATGCATTTTTGTGGGAGCTGAAAGACACTTATAAAATCTATAGCGCTTAATCATCTTTTCACTAACAGTACTAATAAAATACCAATAACAAATACATTAATACAAATATTTATTTAAAAACCTTATCTCAAAGCTATACTCAGAGTTACACGTACTATTATTTCAAATACTACGTCAATAAAATACAATACTTTTATATCACCTTATTTTTGACGTCAGGTGAACTGCGTGTTAATGCGGGGCTTCAATGATGATGAAATATGTGACTTTGTCCAATTGACCGAAGATCGTAATCTGGATGTCAGATTTATTGAGTACATGCCCTTTGCTGGCAATAAATGGAATGACGAGAAGATGGTGTCATACAAGGAGATGGTCCAGACTTTGAAAGCTCGTTGGCCAGAATTTCATCCTTTGTCAAATGGACCCAATGATACATCCAAGGTAAAAAATATTCAGTGTGATTTTGTTGAAGTCCATTGTCTTCAGTATGATCTGTAAAAATAATTACACCAATTAGGTTCAAATGTGATAGTCATTCATTTGAAATTCAAAGAGAAAAAGTGACTAAGTGAAAATCGCAAAATATCTCATTGAAGATAAAATCAAGGATGTTCTGGAACGTTTTAAAGTAATAAAGCTCCAAAAATTGGTAGTACTCTTAATTTTTATTTGTATTATTTGAATTTCAATAAAGTAAAAATAAACAAATAAAAAGTAAAAGTATATCAAATTTAGTGTTTAGATATTTTATTTTCTGAAAGACTTTCAAAGGACTGGTAAATTACACAAAACCAAACGAAATATTAAATTCACTATCTCTTTTTCTTTTTATAAAGAACGAAAAAAAAAAAAAAAAAAAAAAAAAAAGCAAAATAAACTCTATTAATACCATTATCTAGTGATATTATATAATTTACATTTATAATACACTGTGTTTATATGTGCAGGCCTATAAAGTTCCCAATTTTAAAGGACAAGTTGGATTCATCACGTCTATGAGTGAACACTTCTGTGGTTCATGTAATCGTCTTCGCATTACAGCAGATGGAAACCTTAAAGTCTGTCTCTTTGGGAATGCAGAAGTGTCTCTTAGGTAAGACATATTTATTTTTCTATTTTCTGCCTCCATCTTCTTAAAAGTACAGATAACACACGCACGCACGCAAGCACACACACACACACTCTCTCTCTCTTTCTGTAAAAAAAAAAGTGGCGAAAACTACATAATGAGGTCAAATATTAAAATGTTATATAAACATTTTACTGAAATCTTTGTCACTAAGGCTCCCTCCTAGAAAGTTTAAGGCATTCAAATTAATATTAACCTCATGAATTTTAACACAATTTTATAGAAAACATATGAAACCAAAATATGTTTTCAGTTTAGATAGTAGAGAATCGATGTTTCTAACACGCATATACCTGGAGAATGTGCTGGGTTTGCAGTGAAAGACCTGCACTTTAGACTGAAGTAGTGTTTAATGAAGCCTTAAGGTGCATCTACACAGTTCAACTTTTCTTTCAACTTTACGCATTTAAGCAATGCATACAAGATTGATATTTAATATAATTAATATAATGTATAAGTAGTGAAGATGACATTCAAAACGGCGCAAAATCTTCATGCATCTTAATCGAACGTGCGTTTTAAACTTGATTTTTTCAATGTTCTTCCCAGATTGTACGGGTATGCTCATGAAAAATTGTATCGTGTAGATTCAGTTTAAGGGTCCTTAAAAAGGGAAAGAGCAAGGACAAGGATAATACAAGTGGAAGAAGGTGAATACAAGCAGTAGCGGTAAGAGGGATTGTATTTTTATGTGATGATCAATTCCCTAGTTACCCACCCATACCTAATGAGGAGAAAGATGTAGTTCTAAGCAAAAAAAATTATATACTTGGGTATTAAAAAGGAAAACCAAAATGCTTTTGTCACAGCAACACCAGGCAAGTCGTTACTGAAACTGAGAGTAGCTATATTATTGTGAAGTGTTATTCCAGAACTGAACAGATACTAGACATCACAGAAAGTTCCAAGCATCTACAAGGTTTACACCAAACTTTTATAATAAATCAAGTTTTATATAGGATGTCTAGAGAGTTACTATGCAGGTCGGTCCCAGGTAGTAATGTTCTGTCGGCTTAATGACTGTAGTGTGGAGTGCCTGTCCTGAGGAAGCTAAACGGTAAGGAGTGGAGTAGAATCAATCAGTGTAGGGAAGCATGCACGATTTATCCATATGCCAGCGTACAATCACTTGCCACCCATCAACAAATTTTGTTAGGTAGAGGTTGGAGTGGAGCAAGCATAGTGATTTTTCAAGTTAACAGTTTAAAATGCAACAACAACATTCTCGTTGGCCTCTCTCACAGTTACCATATTAGCTGTGGAACCCGAAGGGCGCAGGTTCAAACCCAACCAGAGGTGATTTTAAAGAATGATCCTCCGGCAGGGAAGTATGCCTGTGGATTCCATGTCATAGATTTGTGGCATGTAAAAGAACCCTTTCTCCAAGTAAAGGACTTCAGGCAAAATTTGTCTATCATTTCTAATTCTCACCTACGTTGAATTTCGATACAATAATCTCTGTAGTTGAAAAAGTCGTTGTGTCAACCACCACCACCACCACTACCACCATCACCACCACCACCACCACTGTGGAGTAACGGTTAGCGCGTCTAGCCGCGAAACCAGGTGACCCAGGTTCGAATCCTGGCTGGGGCAAGTTACCTGCTTGAGGTTTTTTCTGGGGTTTTCCCTGAACTGAATATGAGCAAATGCTGGGTAACTATCGGTGCTGGACTCCAGACTCATTTCACTGGCATTATCACCTTCATCTCATTCAGACGCTAAATAACCTAAGATGTTGACACAGCATCGTAAAATAACTTACTAAAAAAACCACCACCACCACCAAGATGCAACAATAAGAACATTAATTAGAACATATTTTCCGAAATAAATTCTTTGACAAAATTCATATTGCACTTTCTTCTATTTACAGGGATGCAATGCGAAGTGGCTGCAGTGAGGATGATTTACTCGCACTGATTGGAGGAGCTGTGAGAAGAAAGAAAAAACAGCATGCAGGTATGTGTCACGAAGCAATTCGTTTCTAATACAACAGAAATGATAGCAAACATTTACTCTTTGTATCGACAAAACATTCTTATACATTACCTATTTATGGTGAATGACTATTGTCAAGTGCCTAAGCATTGGATCAACAGCAACAACACTACCTATGTTTATTTTGTGCAACATAATTCTAATTTATGTAACTATGAAGAAATGAAATTGGTAAACAGCACCAAAAGTGTATGTACTAAGGTACAAGTGCCTCTTCATGATCCCTAAAAGGTAGCATAATTATTATTGGCATATTTCGAAAGAGGGTGTGCCTTTGTAGGTCTCAAATAGCATATTCAAGTATGACTCAACACTGTCTTAAATAAATCTAATCTCTTGCAGGTATGCAGAATCTTTCTAAGATGAAGAATCGACCTATGATTCTAATTGGTGGATGACTATCGTGTATGTACCCTAATTAGAAGAGGCATAAAGATTGAACATAATATTACTTATGGAATTAAGAACATGAAGTATTTTATAGGGACGCTTTACAGATCATCTCTGTAATGTCTGTTTTATAATTTTTAGACTCATGAACTTGTTACTACAACATTAGGAACATTTATTTTTAATTGCTTTAATCATACTTAAACAGTTATATGCAGTTATTTTCACTCTTTGGCGTGCCATTTGTCAAACAGACCCAGGTTCAAATCCTAGAGAGTCCAAATGGAATTTATAGTGAACAAAGACAGTGCTTGGGGCAGGTTTTCGTGAAGTATTTCCATTTTCTCTGTGGACATTCTGTTAAGTGCTTCATTAATCACCAATCTCATGGTGTGATATAGATTCACCTCCCAGGGTACACCAGGAGCAATACTAACGATAACAAATTGGACTTGTTATTCCTAAAGGAGGTTTCAGTGAGAGTTCAAAGTACTTGTCATAAAATTCTTACTTACTTACTTACTTACAAATGGCTTTTAAGGAACCCGAAGGTTCATTGCCACCCTCACATAAGCCCTCCATCGGTCCCTATCCTGTGAAAGATTAATCCAGTCTCTATCATCATATCCCACCTCCCTCAAATCCATTTTAATATTATCCTCCCATCTACGTCTCGGCCTCCCTAAAGGTCTTTTTCCCTCCGGTCTCCCAACTAACACTCTATATGCATTTCTGGATTCGCCCATACGTGCTACATGCCCTGCCCATCTCAAACGTCTGGATTTAATGTTCCTAATTATGTCAGGTGAAGAATACAATTGTCATAAAAAAAAATTCTAGGATTTTGAATTGATTACCGGTAATCATAAACTTTGTAGTACAGTTATAATATTCTGGAAACAATACTGTTTCCACTCTTGCCACATAAATCATTCTAATTGTGATATGTATAATTTCTAAAACAAATTTATATTTTTTTTTCATGTGCATAGATTGTACATGTTAATTGTCTGTGTGTGTGTGTGTGGGCTTGAGATAACGCTATACACTATGTTACTTACTAATGAGTGATGTATGCAACGGAGGGGGAAAGGAACTAGCCACCCTATCCCATTACTTCTTGGTTTAGTTGCCTCATGAGAGATGCCTTATTGGTATCACTTATGAGGTTCAAACTTTTCTTCGGACAACAATAGTGTAAGAGAATCAGAACTTTGAAATGATCGATATTACGTACAATGTTGAAAATGAACAGTCAGTGATTTGTACGAGATGTTAGCTTTCTGAGATAATCTCCTAAGTGATTTTTGAGGGCTTAATTGCAGTCTTGCCTGAATATTGGCTAACTTTGCTCGTCAGTATACTTCTTCCTCTTAAAAGTTTCTTTGGTCTAATACAACCTAGCTACATTATGTCTTTTGGAATAAGTGTATGTACACATGACTTGGTTGATGCAAGTATTCTGGATATATGTGAAAAAAAAAACTGTGCACTTTTTAACACTTTTACAAAGTTTTTATTCTGCAAGCAAGTTTCCATTGGACAAAGTTTCTACCTAATACTGTACCAAAGCCACCAGTGTAGCTTGGATAGTAGCGCATTTTCCTGCTTATCCCGAGT
The DNA here is from genome assembly GCF_040183065.1 of Periplaneta americana. Lineage (NCBI taxonomy): Eukaryota > Metazoa > Arthropoda > Insecta > Blattodea > Blattidae > Periplaneta > Periplaneta americana. The sequence continues at coordinate 89,477,147 of NC_091128.1, forward strand.
TGTGGGTTCGATTCCCACTTGAGCTGATTACCTGGTTGGGTTTTTCTGAGGTTTTCCCCAACCATAAGGTGAATGTCAGGCAATCTATGGTGAGTCCTTGATCTCATGTCGCCAAATATCATCTCGCTATCATCAATTTCATCGACGCTAAATAGCCTAGTAGTTGATACAGCGTCGTTAAATAACCAAGTAAAAAAGAAACATACTATACCAAACCATCACATTAGAATACTGCTACTGGAGGGTTAAACACTGTTTCCTGTAATGTTGACTCAGCTTATGCGAGAGAAGGTCATGTAAGTGCCATTAATGTATTGCATATTGTAAATATATTTTTCTGTAGTACAATATGGTTCATGGTAAAGGACATGCACCTTTTGCAGGACTGTTACAAAATAAACCAGATTTATAGGTGAAGAAAAAGGAAATAACATTGCGGACTAATTGCATATATCTGATTAGCATTTTAAAACAAAAGTAAATAAACGAAAGACAAACTTCAAACATAAAGATTATTCCTTATTATTATGCCATCTATGTTATGTACAAGCCTAGATCATATATACCCCAGATAGGTCGGCCTTATAGGCTTTGACGTTAACAACTTTTGTCAGGTTTACTATGCTGCCATCTAGTTGTTACATAAGGAGTCTCGTCATAATTCCCATTTGAATTGCATTAGCGACTGTACTACCATCTCGTGTTCGTTTATGGCGGACAGGTGGCGATCCTGGCGGTTCTCTTCAAAGTGCAAATGATTTTAACATAGTGATGAGTTATCTGTTACATATATGATCTAGGGTACAAGTTAAAGAATTATATAAAAGAAATTAGTGTAAAACTACTGTTACCAATAAATTAAGCATTTAATTAATGAGTAAATTGTAACTTAGTGAGAAGGTATCATTAATAATGTATCATTTATTCATTATTTTTTCTAGATCAGAAACCAGCCTGCAGCTTCCACCAGATGCCTGAATGGAAAAACGAACAAATAGCTAGAATTTCAAACGTACAGCATGCATGGGAGCAAAGCTTATTGTTGCACCTTCCAAATATAATGAATAATAATTTTAGACGTCTTGAATTGCGCGGCTTCTGCTCTCAAACAGATAAAACTCTCACACATACAGATGAAAAGGGCCGAGCGACAATGGTTGATGTTGGCAACAAAGATGTAACAACACGCATAGCCATAGCACAAGCAGAAGTCAGAGTAGGAGCACATATTATGTCTCTTATCGAACAGAATACTATGAAGAAAGGAGATGTGTTAACCACAGCTCAGCTTGCTGGCATAACAGCTGCTAAGCGCACATCAGAACTGATTCCCTTGTGTCACAATATTTCATTGTCACACGTCAATGTGGACTTGAAACTAGACAAAGAAAACCACACTGTAGTTATTACTTCAACAGCGAGGTGTGAAGGCCGAACTGGAGTGGAGATGGAAGCTCTCACAGCTGTTGCAGTATCCGCACTAACTGTATACGATATGTGCAAGGCTGTCAGTCATGACATTGTAATATCTGAAGTGAGATTATTGTTCAAGACAGGTGGTGTCAGAGGCGAGTTCAGGAGACAGTAATACGGTATTGCCATAGATTGGTATTTTATATTTGTGCCTGTAAAACTAGTTTTATGAGAGAAACCACCTGATTCTAATTAGAAAACTAAATTGTATGTATGAGGACAAATTTTTGGAGTAGAAGAAAATTAATTAAATTGATACAGCTTAAACATGATACTGAAACAAATGTTTGTGTAGAAAATAGAGATATTGTTATTAGCAATTTTTAGAAGTTATGAAAAATTAAAATAAGTTTATAATTTTAATATTAATAAATATAAATTATAATTGTTCTTAATAGTAATAATACAGCAGAATCCCTCAATTGGCACCAAAGGGACCAAACTAGTTCCGGATACGAGATTTTGCCGGATAATTGAATAGATACCAGTATATACAAAAAAAAAAAAGTTCGTATTTCATGGTGCCAAATGTTGAAACTGCATCCATGTGAAGCTTTTTTCTCAATCACTTGCTCATAACTGAATAAACATAAAAACTGTGCAGATTTTCCTTATTAAAACACATCACACAACATAAATAACACACTAATGTTAGTTCGAATATTCACTGAAAATAGAAGTTCGCGCGAACTTCCTAATGTGGCAAAACTGAAGCCCAGACTGTGGTAGATTGGCAGATTTAAACATTTTCTTTTTTTGCCACAGCCAGAAGTGCCTTTGTTTTGGTATTGCTGGTTATTTGGGTGCGGTTATGAGGGATTTTACTGTAATGTTATATTTTATGAAAATTACGTGCATATGAAACTACAAAAAATTAAGACACACAACAATTTACACGTTTATGCCTAAAAACAAACTGTGACATTTATGCATCCTAAATATAAGTGATCTTTATGTGTTAAATATTCTGTGAAATATTAGATGTATTTTATTTTTTTACAGTAAGTATTTTATACACGTGTTTGTTTGTGTTTTTTTTTTTTTTTAATTTTATGTATCATTTGTTAACTAATTCTTCATATATTTTATACAGAGTTAGAGAACTTTATAAAGGAGTATCAATACGCCTTTTTGTTCTGTAGTATCCAAATTAAATAAATGCTGCTCTCTTACGAGACAATAGTATTGCCACAGATTTGGTATTTTAGTAATTCTACCTGCAAAAGTAACCTAAAAAAGAAGTTCGCCTGGTTTAATCAGAAAATTAAAAGTGTGTGCAATAGTACAGTTTGGAATAGATCAAATAAACTTATTGAAGCTTATCGCACTTGCAATGTTTTTCAAGTTGCAAAAAATGTAAATGTATCATGAATATAAAATACCATATTTCGTAATATTAACGTCTCATGTTTTTTTTATATTAAAAAAAAAAAAACAAAGCAGCTTCACCTATATTTTTAAGCCTAAAAACAAAATATGACATTTATGCATCTTAAATGTAATTGATTTTAACATGTTAATTATTTTGTGAAATGTTAGAGGTGTTTGAGTTTTTACAATTCTGATAAGTATTTTATACACAAGAGTTATTAATTAAAAAAATGATCATTTACTAATTGTTTATACACATATTTTAAACAGTTTTATACAGTGGCGGAGAACATACACCTTTTTGTCTTTTGTCACTGTAAAATCTAAGCTAAATAAACATTGCTGTGTTGTGATGATATGTGATATGTTAATAATTAAAACAAATGTATACGAGTTTGAGGTTAATTAGCACCATTGTTATGTATATTTATGCAATGTTATTAAAAATATATTTTACTGAGAACACGGTATAAACATTTACTCATAGATTAAGTCGAATTTAACGTACATAACTATTAGAATTTTAAAACAAATTATTGAAGAGTCGTTTTACTTGAAAAATATTTACATGAAATTCAGATGATGCACATTCATCTATCACCACAGAAAAACGAATTGTTTTTTAAAATTAAAATAAGAGAATTACGTCAAGGATACTACTTATGATCGTGTAATTCATGAGAATTGAAAGTAGGCCTATCAGTTTTCTTATATTTAACACTTTCTAATTATGTTGGCATGTTTATAAAATATATTTAGTAATAATTGTCTATCAGTGCTTGGGATATATATGTAGAACTGTAAATTTACTGTCAAAAGACAGATTATCTGAAACTGAGAAGTGCCATCTTTCATGTCAGAATGTATATTTATTCACAATTAAAGACGAATTAGGTTAGATTTTAGCTGTTGTTGTCAAACACGATTAAGGAGTAACTTGCTATTGTTGTTTTTATGTAATTATATTATGTGCATATAATGTAGACCCTGTATATTTTCAAGGCACGCCATCCTACATGTGGCAGTGTGCATTATGCGAGGTGCACAGGCTATTCCTTGTATTGTGGGATCGACAGCTATATACACTCATCCAATCTCACATACGCGGTAGCATTTCACAGTGTGTGCGGGAACACGCGATCATGAATAATCTGGAGACTGTATGTATATTGTACCTAGACAAATGAATTGTATAGTAAAATCATGACATACAAATTACCGATTGATTTAGTACATGCACAGGATGAATTACCAGAGAACTGGTTTGCCTGGAGTGGAGAGGAGTAGCGGTGTTTCTTGGTACTCGTAGATCTATCCTATCTGCAGTGTCTGCATGACCAACACCACAAATTTCCCTTTGCCCTGCATCAATACGAAGACAGGTTCAGCACGTCTGACCACGAAACCAGGTGGCCTGGGTTCGAATTCTGGTCGGGGCAAATTACCTGGTTGAGGTTTTATTCCGGGGTTTTCCCTCAACCCAATATGAGCAAATACTGGGTAACTATCAGTGCATGACCCCAGACTCATTTCACCGGCATTATCACCTTCATTTCATTCAGACACTAAATAAACTAAGATGTTGATACAGCGTCGTATAATAATCCAGTATAAAAAAAAAAAGACAGGTTTTGCATGACTCTGTTATACAAGACAGAGTACCTTGTCCATAATCTCGCACTCAAATAATATGTACAGAACGGACTGGTCGACAAGGTGCACGCTGTATGAATATTTACACAGAATCACCTCAAAGGAACACTCCTACATACAACAGAACATAAGTAGGTGAATCGCAAATGATAAGAACCGGGCCTTGTCTGGTATGTATAAATTGATGAATAATAGTCTGGTAATATAATAATTATATTGAGAGTAGGCATCGTTGGCAACCAGGGGGAGTTGCAAAGAGGGGCTGTTTTCTGTAGGTCTCAAGTCGGAAAGTCGTGAAACGAATTTGGCGATGTGCCCGAGAATCGGGTGTAGCTACTACAAGAATGAACAGGTTTGTAAGAGTTTTTACTTTTACTTGACAGCCATCAGATTGGACATAAAGACTAAAAAGTAGACCCACCAACTAGATATACTTGCAGCAGATACACATACAGACAGTAATTTTTATACAACCACAGTAGTCAATCAGCTTAGATTCAAAGGCAACTCAGTGACATAGGTGCGAAAGGTACATGATAGACACAACTCAAATCTCCATGGACTGATTGGTTTTCAGCATGAAGATATTCGATTATATCTTACAAAAATATTTGTTATAACAAATACTTTTTTATTCAGCAGGATCATGTTTACATTCGCTAAACTGGAAAGTTCTTTATACCAGCGTTCAATATAAAGGTATTATTTTTACATTAACAGTATAGGAAAATGGCCAGGATAGCTAGTGTAAAAATTCGCAAAACTGACAAATTCGTTATCCTGGCATTCGTTGTAAGTTATAACGATAATTTACTATATATGTACATGAATATGTATAGAGAGAGAGAGATAAAGAAAGAGGGAATGGTTGGTATTTAAGCAAGTACAAAAAGAGCATTATTATAATGAGATGCACACTTGACAAACTCTTACACATTTTCAAAGCCTTATAGCCTTATTTCATTATTCTTTGTCTTAATGTCTATTAAAGTTTACTCTTTCGGTTTATTGGTCTTCCTAAGTTTCCATATTTAGGGTGATATTTTGTTTGATGGGAAGAATAATGCATCCAATTTTAAAGAAGAGAAATATTTGTAACTCACTTCATATGCTGTAAAAGTTTACACAATAATTTACCTGTTTATAGGCAATAGTCTCAAAATCTGGCACTTGTGTTCGGAAAGTTTCCTCTACCCGAGGTGCTGGCACTTGATCCAGCCACACCTCCCTGAACAGCTGCTGTTGCAGCTACTTTGCCCGCTTCTTCGTGTGATTTCACTGTGAGGCTTGTTCGGGGCCCAGTACGCCACACATTGCTCTTTTCATCTATAACTGATGCCTCTACTATTAATAAATACTGACCACCAGTTGGAAATGCTAGAAGGAACTGTGCTGTGAAGAAATCACGGTGTGGGGCAACCGTCTGTGTTAACACTGATCCTCCATCTCCACCAATCTAGAAGGAAAACAGAAATGCTTATACAGTTTCAGAAAAAAAAATGTCAAGAGTTCTATGAAAAGATTCCGTAAGTAATTCTACAAGGTTGCCCAGGAGTCTTGCAACAATGGGGAGGTCTGTAACAGTTTTCTTTTTCTTCTCACATTGAATTGGTTGTAGAGGATCAGAGGAATGTCTTCTTGATTACCCGATTTAAAGCCAATAGATTTGTCTTACAGGGCTACCTGAAATGACATTTTGCCAGACGGTGTCCCACATTCTCGAAAATATGGATACTTACATACAGTGATGTTTTGACAATGGTGGAAATCACATTGAAAACATACTATAATCTGACTATTGACTATTGATGCAGGACTTTTAGACCATCACGTACGTAAAAATTTCAACTTGAAAAACGTTTATATTCTACTATCTTTCTTTTGATCTGCTGAGACTGGATTATAGTTACAGTACTCTACCTGTTATGACGAAGTTCAATATGTAAAATTCCTTTTTAAACGAATCTTTGAAGAACCATTTTTTTCTTCCTTGAATGTGGGCTTTTCTTGAAAGTATTTTTAGTTTAATCATGAAAATTCATGTTTTCAGCACCCCCAATATAAAAAATTGGGTTTGGGTATACCATTTATCTGTTCGTCTGTGTAGAGCATTTTCTCATAAGGTACTAGGCAAATTTTGTCCAATTCATCGCATCAATTTGTCCAGGAACAATGTACGAGGTGTGATCATTAAATTCCGAGACCTGTCCCATAAATGGAAATAAAAATGAATTTGAGGGAGGTGAGATATGATGGTAGAAACTGGATTAATCTTACTCAGGTTAGGGACTGATAGGGACTCAGGTTAGGGACTGATGCCGGGCTTATGTGAGGGCAGCAATGAACCTCCGGGTTCCTTAAAAGCCATAAGATTTAAATTTGACTGCCATCTCCTTCACAGTAGTCCCTCTTGGGCAGCTGTACACTAATCCCAACGTATCTGCCATTTTTGGAATGCCTCCTAGAAGTCGTGTTCTTGAAGCCTGTCAAGCACCTTTTATAATTTGAGTTGGATCTCCTCCACTGTGCCAAAACGGCGACCCTTTAGCTTAATTTCATCTTCGGAAACAAAAAAAAGTCGTAGGTGAATACAGGGGTGAAGAACGACGACCATTTTGTTACAGGTGCAAAACTGGCGTGTTGCGAGAGCTCTGTTAGCTGGCACAATGTCGTCATTGAGCATCCATTTGTTCTCTGTCCAGACTTGTAGTCGTTCATGTTCAAAAAGAACGTGAGGATAATTATGCACAATTTGTCGAATTTTTTCGACATTTTCGGCAGTGTTCCACGTGTGTGGTCGATCTGGCATCTCGTCGTCCTCCAGCAATGTTCTGCGAATGTCACTCAAAACACCTCGCCCGACTCACTGCTTCATTCCCATAGCTTGCTTCAACATTCCATGGGTTTCGGTTGCCGATTTCCCGAAGAATTTGATGTTGCTCTTTGCTCCAGTTTCCAGTCCATCGTGATTTTGCAAATGAGTGGATGCACATGCTAACAAAACTTTATGTAACACAGGTCTCAATGAAGATAGTGCTTTGAAACTTTGTGTCGCGTCTCTTCAAGGTTGTCTAGCATCACTGCTGTGCGCGCGTCAATCACGTGATCTCTTCGCCCACAGCAGACAGTCTCGAAATTTAATGATCACACCTCGTACATGAAATATAAACATTTTTAGTAAAAAAAAAAAAGTCTTTGAATTTAACAACAAACAATGGAAATATTCCAACTCAGAGCAGATGATTTTTTTCGTGACTTTTGTATTACGTAAAACAGACTGACAAATCAATGCTATAACCCATTTTAGAAGAAAAATTCTGTTGCAGATAACAGCACTAAAAAGAACAAACAGTAAATGAAAATTCCCTACACGTCACTGTAACTCTTAATAAATATCAAAATTTAAGAAAAACTTATATTAAATCACATTTGATAATGATGGTGATAAATGGAGAAATGGTGAAGTATTGGGGGAGGAAGGGGGAGGAATTTTTATACCAAAATTGGTGAAAATAGAAATTCAAAATGAAAGAATTTTCTACATGTCCATATCTTGGCTCCTCAAAATCTTGCGCAGCAAAATTTTGACAAAACATTCATACAGATTAGAAATGTAATATTTCCAAACTGAGTGTTATGAAATCAACCAGGGAAATAGGTACAGAATATATCAGAATTTTTGAAGACATCATAAAGAAATATTCGAATGCAGTACAGCAATTGAATGACTGTTAGATCAACTGATTAACTTGTTCTAAACTTTACATAAAATCTCAGAACTAAGCTATTACCTTATTGTCATGGTTGTTGTGTGCTGAACGAGCTTGAAGCTGAGAAGACACCGTCACAACCACTCCACTGACACGTCGGAACAATCCAGGTCTTTTGCCGTGCTGTATGACACCTTCAACTTTCACAGCAAGTTGAGAGCCGCTCTGCACACTTATGGATTCGCCTAGGACTCTGGGTTGGGGAGAGATAGCCAGCTGTAAACATAAGCAGTATAGTATTGTGAAATTGTACACATAGGCTTCCTGTAACAAGTGGTAATTTTATTTTATACACATCTGTATCAAATGAACATCCAGAATAAAGAAGGTTGTGAACTCTCACCCCTTTTATTTACAGTTTATACCTATCAATTCATATTTCGACCAGCTTTGCCAACTGGAGACTAATTAATACAGTAAAATTCCGTTTTAATATTTCTGTTTTTAAGAAATAATGTGTTAAGTCCCAGTCAAATTGCCATAAGAACAATGTACTTAATTCCCACTTTTATGGAAACCTGGTTTAAGAAAAATCTCGCCTTTTTCAAGTGATTTTGTGATAATGAAGCTCGAAATATCGATTCAACTTTCAATAATCAATAGTACTGGCATATTTGAAGGAATTTATCCTTTTAATCCACTACAAATTCCATTATTAAATACAGCTATCTTACTCGCTTCAGGCGTTACTGTAACATGGTATTTGATTCTGGTTGGAGAGAATATTTTGGTGGTCAAGGTATATATCTAATATTTAACACATCTCAACTGACAGTAATGTGGTGCCATGAGGCAGCGTTATTCTTTATCCTCTTTATGGTCTAGCTTTGCATTGTTTTCACAGAGTAGTTGCTTTGTTTGTTTTGTTCTCTCGAGTTGTGTGGACCGATTTCCAAGTTTTTTTTTTTTTTTTTTGTTAATTTATGTTGTTTATGCATTGTTATAATGGCAATTAAATGGAAGAAATTAACTGTCGGACAGAAAGAGAAAATAATAAGGACTTTCGAGGACCAATATTTTTATTAAATTATTAAAACTAATGAAAATTATCTTTTTTTCTGTTATATTTTTTTGAGGTATTTGAGTTTTTTCTTCTAATCGTAAACATTTACTTGTTACTTTATTGAGTTTGGAATTTATTGTTTTGGTTTTATTTTTAATATTATATGTTTATTTGAATGGGTTTAATTATGAGCTGTTAATCTCAAATAGCACTATCACATATGGCAAAAAAAGCATAGTTTGCCAACTACTTCATTAAGGTGGAGAAAAATGAAGAAATTTTCAATGCAGTTTCAGTGTGGTTCAGATTCAAACCAAATAGAAAAATATTCGTGTCACACCATTTGAAGAGTTAGAAAATATTGTAATGAAATTTACTGTAAATAATAATTATTGTAAGTTTAATTAAATGGTTATAATAAAGTTTGGTATATAATATACACGCTAATATTAACTTATTTTAGACTTTCCTTCTCATTTTATGTAAACCTCCGTTTAAGGAAAAAAAAAAAGTAATCCCCCAGAGATTCATTAAAAAGGGGTTCTATTGTATGCTATGCATAGCAGAATTCACTTCTAGCAGCATGCAGGATAACATTCATAGCATAATTTCATTGCAGAATATTCAATGTATTAGTGTGTAATGTAGGAAATTTCGTCGTTGTTTCGCATTTTGCACTTGATTTTGAGGTGTATTTTAGTAATTTAACCTGTTAGAGTAACTTTTACTGGACTTTAAATAATAATACAAAAATTTAAGTATAATTCGCGATTTTCAATATTTCGCAGAAGTTCATGCATTAATTACAGCGAATTATCGCAAGTCAACTGTACCTGCTCCAGCAATATTATTTTGTTGCAGAGATCCATTCGTGTAAATGTGTCACCATATAAGAATTATAATATATAAAAATTTTAGGTACTTTAGAATTGATATATATTCGTTGAAACTTAACAGATAAGAAATGTAAAGCTGTAAAGAAAGATGCATAACCTTAAATCTGTAATGAATATTACCTTAACGCTTGTTGACTGAAGAACTTGGAAGAAATATCGTGGAAGACATAGGGAAGACTCTGCAAGTATCTCCACTTGTCTCAGTAAACAGTCAATATGCTAAAAAGAAAAATGTAGAATGCTATGATTCGAAATATGATTTTGATGCATTTGCAATACTTAATACACATTGAAATAATAAAATTATATTTCAAAATATAAAATAAACTTGATTTTTTATGTTAAGGATCTAAATCTTTGTTCCAATAGCCATTCCGAAATTTTGATCTTGCACAAAATACCAATCAAATAATGTACATTTCAAATTTTTAGTCCTCATATTTAAAAATATAGTTAGAAAAGTCACACACTAGTTTATAAATACACAGCAGTAACCTTGTGTGTTAGATAGGCGTGATGCCCGAGTAGAGTGCAAATTACTAAAAGGACTTTGTGAAAGTAAAACCACATTTTATGGTCAAATAAAGACCTTTCGAGAAAAACAGATTGCTGTCATATCTTCATATGGATGGCTGACAGAACACCTAAAGAACTTGTACATGAAAAACCAAAATCATCTGCAGACATGTTAATACATGTAGTAATTGTAGTTTTCTTAAGTTGTTTGAATGAAAGATTTAGTGTATTGTTCAATTAATTATATCAAGTTACACTATGAAATATGTTTTACAGACCTGATGTGTAATAGTTTTAAGATCTTCATTTCTGGCCAATTGTTGTGCCACTGCACTAGCCTCCTGGCAACATCGAATCAAATGCTGAGTTTCCAGATTGGATTGCTGGTAACTAAAACGAAAACTGGTATTGCAAACACTGAAAGACACATTTTCCTTTATTACAAATGAATTACCTTTATATTCATATGAATATCAAACTAATGATATCTATTACTTTTTATTACAAATTATTCAAACATAATAATAACAACTGCACTGAAATATTATACCATTTAAAAATGTTTTCAGCACGAGACATAACGAGAAATGTAATATTTTGTATGATGCTAGTAAGCAAGAAAGAATCTGAGCATTGGCAACTAGTGAACAGAGATGTTTTGACACAGATTTTGGCATTACAATATTTTACACATAAGTATGAGAAAAATTCATGAAACCTAAAAAATTATACGTATATAAATAAGAAAATATTATAATATTATATTTCAGTTTAATAAAGATATACATACTTATTTAATAAGACAAAAAGAAAAAATATTTTTTCTCAGCATAGCTCAGTAACTTATGGAATAAAAGGAATTAAGCATTTTTAAATAACTTTTAACCAACTTCCTTAAGAATACAGAGTTTTACCAAATTCATGGTGTTTTAAGAATTCTTTAAAAAGAAGTTTTTTGGAACATTATTTATTTTAATTCTCAGTTGATTAATTTATTTCATGGTTTCAAACTTTTTCTTTTTTCTACCCAGAACTTTATGTTACCTTACTGTTTGTTCTTATTTGCTTTCTTTCTTTAATTCCTGAGATATTGTATGTTTTCCACAGATTGTAGTTTCATGAATTTTTAAATTACATTGTACAACACATGGATGTGAACTTGTATAGCCCTACATATAAGTTATACTCGTACATATGAGTTATTTAAAAAAATATATAAACAAATAATAAAAAGATTAGCTGTCACAAAAATGCTTTCACACACATGTGCACATACACACACATCCCCTTCATGAAAATTCCAAAATAAAATTTGTAACAATCCCCATCAAAACTGTTGCCGCTGTCACTCATGTCCTGCCACCACCACCACCACATCATTATATCAGTTAAAAATAAAAAATCGATTACCTTACCTGAATTCCAATGATGTCTCATCCTGATAGTTTGCTTGTGCTATCCTCTCAACACTATGAGCCATTAAGACGCACATTTGCTGTAAACTACCCAATATTAAGGACAATACAAGATACAAAATTCTGAACTAGAAAGTAACTTTATTATACAATTTTTGTCCTTTCAGATAAGCAGATTGATAAAGTTTGCAATAAAACAAATGCAGTTCAGTAATGTTTAAAAAATAAAGTTATTTTTATGCTGTTACACTTCTGATGACTTTATTATTTCACTTGCTTTATTTCAGTTTTGTATGTGTTTTGTTGCTCTCGACATGTATTGTATAAATAAATCTAAAATTGGTTTTTCTTTACTCCTGCACACAAAGTAGCACATAATAAAAAGAATGAGATAATTTTTTTTTACAGGGAGTGAATGTAGTAAAAGGACATTAGTATGGTTTTAATTTGGAAATGGAAAGTCTGCACTCAATATTTCGGAATAATTTAATGACTCAGCATCAAGAAATTAGAGACAATTCATGTGTCTCGTATATTTAATCCAGATACATGAATGTTTATTCCACTCAAGAATGATTATCTTTAGAGATAACATGAAATTTAAAATATGTCATGACCTGAGGTTACATATATCACTAAATGTTCATAAAATGCTGCACCGAGTTATATAAATTCGATAATGTTATATTATTAGAAAATATTGCTCTAAAGGATACATTTGAATGTTAGCAAGGGATGCAGGATCAGCATCAAAGGCACTCTGATACAGCTTCCAGTAGAGTTCACCACAAGATCGAAACTCCTTAACGCATTTCCTCAACTGTAAAAAGAGTTAACATAATAGAATTACTCAGTGTTTCAAGTAATAAGCATTTCACTTTCTGATTATATGAAATATGAAGACAAATTGTTGCGAATTTTCGAAGTTTTAAACCTCTCTGGCCAAAGCAGATAGTGAAGGGCACTCTTTCAAACTGTACATTAGAACTTACAGGATTGTTACAGAATCAATAAATACATTCTTGTAACCCAGCATCAGTCTGTTTTATTATGTATCAACGGGAATAACCGTGACACTCTCTATGTTGTTGTCGAGTATTTGATATTTGACACTGAAGCCATTAGCATTCTTGTTCTCCAGTATCTTTCTAGGACTTTGCAGGTGGTCTTCTGTCAGTTTTCTTCTTTGTCACATAGCAGTTTGGGTTAGGGTAAAGTCCCATTTTGTTTAGATGTTTTGCGAAATAATCATGTTCTGTATAACACATAACAGTGTTTCTCAAACTTTTTTCACCGCGGAACCCTTGTAATCCATTTTCTTTGTTTTGCTATTATTATTATAATAATTATTGTTATTTTGCTTTATTGTCAAGAACTCAGCATTAGTTAACCACAACATTATTGGTATTGTTATTACTATCTTATGGCTTTTAAGGAACCAGAGGTTCATTGCCACCCTCGCATAAGTCTGTCATCGGTCCCTATCCTGAGCAAGATTAATCCAGTCTCTACTATCATATCCCACTCCCTCAAATCTATTTTTATATTATCCTCCCATCTACGTCTCGGCCTCCCCAAAGGTCTTATTCCCTCCAACCTCCCAACAACAATAGTAATAGTAATAATAATAATAATTAGTAATAATAATTGATTATGTTTCATGTTACTATTCATCCACATTTTCATGTTTTTTGTTTACATTTCATAGTATCTGCTAAGTATTAATAAAATTTATAAATCATATAGGGCTCGCAGAACCACTAGGATTGCTTGTGGAACCCTGGATTCCACAGAACACACTCTGAGAAATCCTACATATACTTTTCTTATATTAAAGAAAATTATTGTAAGTTGGAAGGACTGTATTTTTGATGTTATACCTGGTTCGTGATATGTCCATAACGCTGCAAGTTGTCCCTGGTGGTCTCTGCTATGGCTGATGCTACAGCAGGAGGAGGGGCTGTGCAGAGACTGTGACATGTATGAACCAGTTGGGCCAAACACTGAAGAAACTCAGCTCTCAATCTCGTATACTCTGACTGGAACTGCAAACTTTGCAATGGAGTACTTGCAGCCTGGAACACCATCAAACTTTTTATATAGAGACAAATGTGCAAGCTTCCTCTTACTACAAAAACTATTTAAAGAGTACGCATTATGTAAAACAATGCAACTTAATATCAAGATGGTCACCAGCGTGGTCTCAGGGATAGAGGGTGCATTTTGTGCTCTAAATATGGGTTTATATCCTACTTGAACTAATTTTACTCGTACCTAAACCTAAATCATGATATGGACAGACCAGATGAAAACATTCCACACCTATGTAGCAATATCTTTCTGGATTCCCATTGAAAATCCACTGACCTTCACTGAATCAATGCATTTCATAAAATAAACTTGTTAACTACCTGTATGGGCCACGCATTCCACTCTCTGCTACAGATTGTTTTGAAAACAGGGTAGACTGGTGTGGACTACACTTTTCCCAGGTCTTTTTAATATCGTCATCTTTGTTAACGTCTTGGCAAACCATATCATGAATACAGTATGATTGGGTTTTCCCAAGGTTTCCTCGAACTGTTAGATGGATAGGAAATCCTCGGACTCATCTTATCTAAATACTGACTCGTTATCACCAATTCCATCAATGCTAGACAACCAAGTAGCTGATACAACATTGTTAAATAACCTACTAAGAAATTAGGATCTCCCTCTGGAAAAATAAGCTGATGACATATGAACACTGAAATCTATTATTATTATAGTTATTTTATTCAAACCTTGAAAAAAATACATTCTTGCCATAGTTCCTAGGCTGAATATTGTGAAATTTAACTTTTAAATATGAGCGCAATTAATTGAAAAATAGTAACTTTATAGACCATTATGCTCAAAGGATAAACCGGAGATTTTGCAATATGTCGTTATTGTAGGAACTTAAAATAACAATAAAACGTTAAATTTAAGAACTTTGACATTCCATTTTACCTTGAGAGCTGCAACAGCCTTACTATAGTGTGCTACAGCTTGACTCAGTCGCTGGACAAGGCTTGGCTGTTTAGAACAGTCAGAAAGCTCTGCTTCACCACGACTTAACTCTTCCAATGATACCAACCAGAAGTGGAAGTGCTCTGAAGACACCTGTTCCCTCAGCTGAGCTAGAATACCAGCCGAAACACTATGATGGCCGTACCTGTACATAACATAATATGTGAATCACTTCATACTTCAACATTATCTTCTGCAGACATCTGGTATTACAGCATGAATTGTGTGTGTCTATCTTATTCATAGTTCTCTGAACGAACACTGTGATTACCTACAAACATATAACAACCACACATAATTTTATAATAAATAATTTATTTTTATCATAAAATCAATGCTTATTTTATTCCATTTTTCTTTTTTTGTCCAATGGCAGGGCCAGGAACATGTCCTTATAAACCTCAATTCTACGAGTGGGCTCATAGATGTTACTAGTGTTGAGAAGTGTAGGTCACTTAGTTCGTTAGACTATCTAGAGTGCATCACAGGATGTGGATCCACATTATATTTGTAATGGATAATGATCCCTGATTGTTGGGACATCACAAAGGAACCAGAGTTACTTACTTATGGCTATTAAGGAACCCGGAGGTTCATCGTCGCCCTCACATAAGCCCGCCATCGGTCTCTATCCTGAGCAAGGTTAATCCAGTCTCTACAATCATATCGCACCCACCTCAAATCCATTTTAATATTATCCTCCCATCTATGTCTCAGCCCCCCGAAAGGTCTTTTTCTCTCCAGTCTCCTAACTAACACTCTATATGCATTTCTGGATTCTCCCACACTGCATGTACTCTCCCTGGCACTATAAATAAGGAGCAAAATATCCCCTAATTACCAGTTAACCCTGAAGACGAGGAAGATGAACATCCTCGAAACATAGGTGGATCACCAACTTATTACCTGGCTGGAAGCCCGAGAATGTTTTGAGTAATCACGTCGCCAGGAAAGCTTCAGTAAAAAAAGGTAAAGGTAAAGGTATCCCTGTAACATGCCATGAAGGCACTTCGGGGGGATGGAGGTAGAGCCCCATGCTTTCCATGACCTCGGCACTAGAATGAGGTAGTGTGGTCGGCACCACACTCTGACTGCCTTTTACCCCTGGGAAAGACCCGGTACTCAATTTTATAGGAAGCTGAGTGAACCTCGAGGCCGTTCTGAAAGTTTGGCAACGAGAAAAAATCCTGTCACTACCTGGGATCGAACCCTGGACCTTCCAGTCCCAGTAGTTATTTTAATATTTTACAACTTACAAACATATGATAATAATCACACATAATTACATAATTTCGTAATTAATTTTATTCTTGTCATAAAATAAATGCTTTACTCCATAATCTAATTTTATGTTATTTACATTACAAAAATTTCCAAATACCCAATTCAATTGGACAGAAATATATTTTCTTAAACATTTATTTGTACAGTATATCTCTGAGGCAGAGTTTGGAAGATCTTACTTTTGCTATCATTTTTATAAATTTTACTCACCTAGCAGCTGAACGAGCAATCCTGTAGTTTGACCACAGATTGGTTTTTTCAATAGCAGCTTCTACTGTGCGCCTGGCCTCTATACTCCACTCATAGCCAGCCATTGTTTGGAAAACCAATGTACAAAGCATTACCTTCGAAAACAGAGAACATACTTAAAGTAAAATTGTGATCTATCACTTAACATTCTGCTCAAACATTATTATTATTATCAATGACAAGTTATATTTTATGAATTGTATTATAAGCATGAAGAAGCAAAAGTGAAGCCCATCAGCATGAGTAACAAAGGATAATGGAAATGACAAAGCAAGAGAGGCAAAACGTCTTCTTAACTGAGGTAAATCAGGTACAGCCATCCCAAGTGAAACTCAAACCCACACTCAAATTCAGTCTTGGTGTACAAATCCCACTCTTTAAACTCATTGGCTCTTAGTCATAGGTATTCCTTTTACACACCACTAAGGCACTTGGGTGGCATGAAGGTAGAACTCCATGCTTTCATGATCTCGGCACTAAAATGAGGTGATGTGGTCAGCACTATGCTCCTACTATCTTTTACCTCCGGGAAAGACCCAATACTTAATCTGATAGAAGGCTGAGTGAACCTTGGGGCCGTTCTGGAAGTTTTGACAATGAGAAATAGCCCACCACCATCCAGAATTGAACTCAGGACCTTCTAGTCCGAAGGTAGTGGCTCTACCAACTGAGGTACCCACTTAGTCGTATAACCAAAAATTAATATATACAATTATTACTGTGGTAAAAATATTTAAGATGCCAACATTTATATATAAACATTTATAAGTTGAAATTACAATACCTTCGTATGAACTTGTTCTGGAGTGAGCTTCTCAACTTCCTTCAACTCTCTAAGTTTCTCCAAAATATCTGGTAAGAGATTGAGAAGTGCTCCAGCTTGTAGGCCTCCAATTGCTCCAAGAGCTTCACACAGCTGAACACTACATGATCCTAGAAAGTAAGAAATTGCTTTTCCTATAGAAGATATCATCTTAGTTCTATTCTTGGAGATAGATTAAAGTTTTTAGTTATGTTATAGAATTCAAACAATCCCCTTTATATAGCATATTTTCTTGCTAGGATCAATTGATCATCAACATACATTAAATTCTTTATATTTATCTTTCAAATCTTCTGAGATGTTATATTGCATTAAATATATCGCATTTTTTAAAAATATCTTTGTAACATATTTGCATTCGTGTTTTCCACAATAGAAAACTGCTGATAACGCTTATTCATTAAATATTTTTTTATTTTCATTTTTCTATACTGCTTGCTCCTAAAGCTACTACGCAACTTAATCCAATAATAGGAAACACAATAAATGGAAAAACTGAGAGGGAAAAACGATTACATAGTGATGTGGGAAGTGACGAATCACGTCCAGTATATACACCCAAGATAAAATTTGTTTTAGTGCAATGCTACCTACTACTAACTGCATTGTGTATCATATCCAGTACACATTCTAACTGCAGCACAGGGAGAAAATAAGTGGTTAACACCAAACTCTTCAAGAAATAATACTGCAGTATTCATTTGACAGAACATTATATACTTCACAGAGGAGTATGGATGTTATGAAGATAAAAATTCTTAGTCTTTTTCCAAGGATCAAACTTACTGTGAAATTATTGAACTGGCTCTGCAAATATTAAGTAGCCTTTATGCATTTAAATAAATACTTAAATGAATGAATGAATAAATGAATAAATAAAAATAAATAAATATCTAACCTGAGGTGCCCATCAGACGAGTTCCAATGAGATCCACAAAACGAGGGCAGAGATCTCGATGAACATGACATAGACTGACTGCGCAGCGAAGGCAAACTTTAAGCTCGTAATTGTGTTCCTGTCCTGAGTCGCAGGTTACAAGAAGGAAGAGAGATTCAACTGTGTCCACTGTCTCACTCACTCCATTCACTGGCATCTCTTCTTTGTAGCTGAACAAAGAAAAATGTTACAAATGAAAATGGTCTCCTTTATTTCCATTGTAATAAAGTCTGCAGAATGTGGGTCATGCTGAATAACTAGTGTTACATACTGACAAATATGGTGATGAAGAAGTAAAGTAACTTCTGACATCGATCTTTTAAAACAGAAGTACAACCCTTCATCTTCACTACAATGTACAATCAGAAAATAAAAATTGTATCAATCTTGGTAAAAGAATAAAGTTCTGACTTGGATTGGAAAAAAAAATAGTTGCTGAAATATGACAAAGGTCAGCATCTTTATGAATTAAGAAAATTAAAAATGGAAATGTGGAAAATATGTACAAGAGAAAATTAATTACGTTCATATTTGACAATAGTAAATTGGTGCTTGGTGATAGATATTTGCAGGGTTCTCCCATTTTCCCTACCAGCATCCCACCACTTTTCCTATGGTTGCAGAGAGAACTATAGCTTGAACACATTGTTCACAGAGGGGTATTCTTCAGCAAATGATACAAAATCAAGTACCTGTCACTGGATTAAAAAAAATTCTTACCAGTAGCACACAATTCTGGTCATTACTTGCACTGCTTTCGCTGCAATGACAGGATTACTGGAATAGCAACTTCGACTGCATAACTCCATTAAAGGAGAATCTGAAAAACAAGTTAAAATAATATATAAAAACACTCTCTTAATGATATGAAGTAGAGATGAACAAAACTAACTGCCGCTCTTGCTCACTTGTTCGCTGCATTTGTCTTTCGAGTCTCAGTTCGTCATTCTCGAAATAGCATTTGGTCAGCGTGGAAAGATTTCGTAACTTTGAATAACATACATCATTGAAATAAATAACATAAATGTTTAAATGAGACAAAAAGACAAAACAGAACAGTATCTTAGTTATTAAAATGTTCTGGTTCTATTATATACCTATGGTTATATAAATAGAAAAAAAAAATTCTCAAATAAATGTGCATTTCTAAGAAACATAAAAGATGACATTAATATCTTTTTACTTGAGATTGCACACTTGATATTAAACACATGAAAAGAAAATTTCTAGCCTTTTAATAAGGGCCTAGTAATTAAATAAAGACTGGGGAACAGATTATTATACATTGAAAGGTAGAGATGATGTTTCAAATAGGCTACTTGATTGTTTATACATATATAACAGTTGCCAAAGTAGATAAAAGTTCAGTCAGGTATAAACAACTGTGGTGACTGAAGGCTGCTTCGGGACTTTGGGAGATGATCAATATCGAGTCTCAGAAGACACTGTAGTCTTACATCAAGGACGCGACGTAATATAACATTGTCGTGCAGGTTTTCGGTTTTTGGGCACTGTTAGTCTCGCTTTCTCGATTGTTGTTCATCTCTAATATGAAGCTTGAGTCATTACATGAATTAATTCATGGCATAACTCCATTAAAGGAGAATTTTCAAAACAAGTTAAAACAATATATAAAAACACTCTCTTAATTATATGAAGCTCGAGTCATAACATGAATTAATTCATGGCATAACTCCATTAAAGGAGAATTTTCAAAACAAGTTAAAACAATATATAAAAACATTCTCTTAATGATAAGAAGCTTAAGTCATTACATGAATTAATTCCTACTCAGTGACCACATTAGCTTGTTCCAATTGGCCGCCAATCTACGGATTGATTAAATTTTATTTAATTAATGATACAAAAAAAAAAAAAAAATATTAGTTCATGTTCAGGATAAATACTACATACAGTACTGTATATACGTGAATACTCCATGCCATCAAATAATCCACGCATCCTGATTTTAGAAAAGAAAATTTAAAAAATAAAATAAAATTGGCTGTAATTTGTGTTTCAAATAATACGTGAATCTCAGTTTCTCTTCGCTAAATTCCGGAAAAAATATGCAAGGTGTATTCGCATATATACAGTATTTCATATGAAGAATAAATGTTCAGTGCAATAGTTCTTACCAGGATGGAGTTGGGAATGGCAAGTTGCAGTTGATTTAGCAAGCACTTGAAGAACATCAAGTGACCAACTCAGAACTTTCTGATATGGTGTATTAAGGGCAACATCCACAATAGCTTCTACAGCTCCAGGAGGCCATAAATGAGCTCCTTGACCTGCTAGAAGGTGTAGTCCTTGTAATACCTGGGCTTTCACAGCCCATCGAGGATCTGTCCGAAGATAATGTAGCAATAGTGAGACCTAAAAAAATAATATATTATGTAACTACTACAGTTTATACAAATTCGTGCAGACTGTATACACAAAGAAGTAATAAGCAAAGACCTTTGGTTAGGCAGAAATTCAGAGAAAAAAAAACAAAAGAATAAACACTTTAAAGGATTTATATTACACTACACCCTAACTATGGGAGTGCTAAGGTTTTGCACTACAAGCCAGAAGGTCGCAGGTTCGATTCCCAACGAGGTTATGGATTTTTCCCATTGATCGAATCCTTTCAGCCACATTATGGCCCTGAGTTCACTTAGTCTCTAATAAAAACGTGTAGGAAGGTGCTGTCTTGGGGCAAAGGTAGTCAGCACATAAGACTGACATTCTTACTGCTAATCAGTGCCTAGTGTCTCATGAGATGGAAGCCTTACCATTCCACTACCCTAAACGTGGCTACACACAATCCAATCAGCAGTGTCCGATTTTTGCAGGAATTCTACTGATGGGATGGTTAGCAGGCTTGCTGGGATGACTGAACTCATGCTGGGTAGTTGGTTAGGGCAACCACCTGATCTCTCGATTTACCCACTCCACCACCATTTAATCTGGGTCATATGTAGCATGATCGAGCTGAGTTGCCATCAGTTACAATTTGCAGGTGTGATATTTCAGAAAAAGTTCAGTGCACTGAGTGTGGTATCAAAAATAACGGAGAAGGAGAAAGAAGTTTGAAGGATAGTTCTCAATCATGCAAAGATATGTCTTGTTTATGGGATATATTGAACTCTAATTATCTCAGCTTGCTCCGGTTGCTAAAAATCTTAGTCACAATTAATCTCTCTTGTACACTAACACTTTCTCTCATTACAGTTCTTGTTCTTTTTAAATTGATGAGAAAGGATACTAAATTAAAATTATGCAGAACTACGGTTACTCCAATACTTTTTCAATGGCTCCGAAAGCTGGGTCCCCATAAAGAAAGAAACAAGTAAAATACAGAAAATGCAGAAATGTGTTTTCTACACACTGTGAAGAGATGTTCAAAACTCGACAGAATATGCAATGAAGATATTAGAAATGAGTTAAATATATTATATTTAATTAATAAAAAGATAGCTCGATATCATATATAAATATGATGGAAATGGATGGACTCCTTAAGCAAGCTGCAGAGACTTAACAGGCAAAGAAACAAGGGATGACAAAGAAAGAGATGGAGGGATCTTCGAAGCCGAAACAGGCATTCTGCCTATACCATGAAGTGAAGAAGCAGCCTCGCTATATAGTAAAAACAATTTATAGTATAAGAAACTGTAGTAACATAGCCTACAGTCTATACAAAACTAGAAAGATATTGACACTTCTCTCTCGCACACGCGGAAAGGGAGCGACGTTGTAAAGTTGTGCGGTGCGGCTCTTTGCGCCGCCTGTCTGCCGTGTCAGAACTAAGCAGCTGACACGAATTCGTAAACACATAAATTTGTATCATACAGTCTTTGACCAGACTAATATAATACGTAATAATACGGTAATAATAATAATAATAATAAACGTATGAATCCGAATATGGTACATAGTGTGTAAGGGATAATTTCTCTACATTAATACCTTACGACCATTGATTTTTTAAAACTTGAAACCTAAATTCTTTAAGACAGTGTGCAGGGAAGAAACATGCTGTTGAAAAGATCCGCATCTCAAAGCGAAGTTTGCAGCTTTTTTAACGTAGGATGCTCCTCTCATCAATAATATAAATATACATACTGCAGGATTGCATCTTCCTGAAAGGCATCTAAATTTATCACCCGCTTTTCCACTTTCCCTTTCTTTCCCGGGGTTTCAAGTTGGGAAGATTCATCCTCTTGCTCATTCAATTTAAATTTCTCCTTTCCTATTTAACGATGGTGTTCTTTCCTATTTTGAGAGTCTCTGCAGTACTGTTTACCACCTCTTGTGCAGGAATAAGAGGCCCGCCATTGTCTCTTCTTTCTCGAAATAGTCTCGTACATTACAAACCATTTCTCTCGCCTCACTTGTAAGAGGAGCACCTTTTCCGTTACTTCTAGGTCTCTTGCTGTTTCTTGTAGCACTCCTTTCTCCCTCTGAGTCCATGGTTTGTTTTGTGCCGCTAACTGAAAGTGATGCCTTGCGACATTGTATATGTGAAACACACGGACACTATAAATCGCATTACAAATACACTCATAACTAAATTAAATTTAAAACTAAACTCGAACTAATTCTATCTTCATCAACAAAAAATATCTACGAAAACAATATCCACGACACAACACCAATACTTGCTGTAACACAGTAACGAAGATTCAACACTTCCAAACAAACCACATGCTCGCTGCGAAACAGTCGGCAATGTCGGCCTGTTGTCATGGTCTCTGATTGGCTAGACTGAGCGGTTGCCATGGTGATGCTTGGAAGCCGCTGAACTGTCAATACCTTTCTAGTTTTGTACAGACTGTATAAAACGTACATAAATTCAATTGCATCATTAGCCTACTTCTTACTTGGTTTGGAATATCAACCAATGTTGCAGAAGCAAGCTGTGTTAGAGAATTGAGTGTAACCAGAACGAATTCCTGAGCAGGATAGCTTGGCAACAGATCTGTACATAATTGGCGCACCATAGCAGCTGTCGAGGTGTCATGGTGCATGTGTTGTAAAATAGGAATCAGCTGCAACTTCATATGTGCAGGGGTTGCCAAGCCCTGAATCATGTCGGATATCTTATTGCACATGCTGACTGCAAACAATCTGGAAAGAAGAGCGTTTTGGTGTAAATATATGTGTTTTAAAATAAAATTAACATGATCTTCAAAATCACTTTCAAATGGATTTAACATATTGTACTACCAATGGTACAATTTCTACCACAAAACCTAGAGCTTTATGTACCATATTATTGCTGCACCTCCAAAATCCGCTGTGTTTTTAAAAAGATTTTGCAGAAGAAAGAAAAAAGCACTGTCATTTTTAATTCCCTTGACTTTCAAAACTACTTTTGGTATAATTGCATCATTTGTATTGTAACTATTGAAATTATACCGAAAATAGTTTTGAAAATCAAGGGAATTAAAAGTGACAATACTTTTTTTCTTTCTCCTGCAAAATCTTTTTAAAAACACAGCAGATTTTGGAGATGCAGCGACGATATATAATTTTTATGGTGTGTAATAATTGACAAAGAGAAAGTAATGAAATATCTCATTTACTGTATGTCACGTTTTAAATTCTAATCCAGTATTTAAAAAGACTTCCAATTAAGTAGTAAGATGCAAAATAAAAAAAAAATGCTATTTTAAAATACCTTATTTGCTTATCTTTTATTAATTAGTTATAACAATATAATATGTAACCTACTTTGATTGTGCAGCAAATTGCATGGCAGCATATATTGCTGCCTCCACTTCTACTGTATCATGAGAATCCAAACTGCGGCGAATACTGTGATGTACCTGTTGTCTCTCTGGAATGATTCCAGCAACACTTCCTAATGTTCGTAATGTAAGAGCTCTGGCCACCTACCAGGAAGAATTTAATATGAATAAAAGGGCATACCAAAACAAATACCTTAATTATGTAATAACAATTCTTACTTACAGGATCATTTGAATGTATTACACTAAAAATCCGACGCACAAATTCATCAACATTTAATATCTTATCCAAATGCTTCTCGCTTTGTTGACAGACTCGCAGCACCCATACACGTAAGAAATTATTCCTGAAATAAAAAACAGATAATTAGGCATTTATTTACTGATAATGTTACCAATACGTGTATCATTAAAAGTTCAGCACATCACCGCCATTTAGTAGTAACGTAATATTGTAATTTCCCAGGCCAAAAATACAATACAGTATTGCTACGAAGTGGCAGGGGTGAATGTTTTCGTAAAATTCGAGTATTTTCCCTGGACCAAAAATACAATATGGCACTGTTACGAAGTGGCGGTGATGTGCTGAACATTTACCTGTGCATCTTTTTAATTATAATTATTTTTTATAAGTATACTTCAAGTCGATTATTTCAAATGGAATCAATTGTAGATTATTTCTGATTCAAAAGACAAAGGGTAGTATAACACAATATCAAAATAAGATGTGCAGAACGTTAGAAAGTAAACCACTGAAAGTCTCACTCCTGAACTACAAATTGGGCCGTGAAGGAAGGAAGGAGGTGCAAGTTATAGGAAGCGAGCAGGGAGGGGAGTCATCAATAAGGGAATGGAAGAACTAGAGGTATGATGAAAAGTTTACTAACTGAATCGTTTTCTCATTTTCCCTTTTCTCTATCTCTAATTCTCTCTCATCTTTTACCTTCCTTTCACTCTGTGATATTTCTGTAATCACAAGGTACAATAAAATATACATGATAGTTCGAGATTACCACAGGCAAGAAACTCCTAATTAAAAGGTCAATCCTTGGTTCCACAGTCGCACACGCTTTCGCTCAGCTATTATAACAGCTTCTTCAACAATTTCAGCTTTTGCTGATACCTCGGTTCGAGAGGTCCAGGAGAAATAATGTTTGAAATGAAAAAGGCTAATTTTATCAATGAATGTCTAATAATTAATGTGAATGATGGATAGGAGTATGATTTAAGAGGAAGGGATAACATTGGCGGTAAAAGCAAATGATTGTAATATGTCGAACAATTACAATTACATCCGTAATGATGGACGTGTAGAAAGCAGGCCAAAAATACAATACAGGAGGAACTGTGGAGGCTATGGGGTAAATCTGGAAGTCCACGATTTTCGAACTTTTGGATAAACTCCAGAACATGGATTGCACCCTTCCCCTCTACCTCCACCGCACCTACCTTGCAACTAGCTACTTTCCCTGCAGTCTCCTCCCATGCAATCCATGTTCTAAAATTTTCCCGAACTTTTTTTTTCACAAACGACGATTTTATGCTCGACTTTCAAAAGGCAACACAAAAAAATTTCGGAAGCACAGAATTTCGATTGTAACCTGACATAACCTATCACTACCTAAAATAACCTAACCTTAACCAACCCAAGCTAAGCTAACCTAAACTACTCCGATCGCCACCAAGCAGTAAACATCACCTACAAACGAACATAACATTACGTTACCGGGCCACCGTCCAAAACTACGTAAAACTTTAAAAATCTAAAACATGTAAAACCACAGTCCTCCCGTCACAATCGACGCAGACATCGTATCATAAGAAAACGCGGGCAATTTCTTATGTCATTTTCCTCCCGAATAAAATGACATTTTGGGGGTATTAGTGACCTAATGATGAGGGAGACAAGTGGATTACTGCAGTTCACGTTCTCTAAAGAAATGCAATAAGATGTAGCTACAGAAACTCAAAATCTCTATGCTCAACTCATCCGGCAGCTAATCAACATAGAAAATATCAGGGAATGTTTTACTCACCCAACTCTGAAGACATCAGCAAGTTTAAGCAAAGATGAATTGATTAAGATCGGGAAAGGATACTTTTCGAACAGTCTTGGAAATCTAACAATTGCTTCACATTGTTCACCAACACGTCCAGACCGTAGTCCTGCAATAATTATGCAACGTAACCTCAACTAGTTGACGGCAGCAAATATTATCAAATTCCACATTTAATAATTTATATATAGTTACTACTCACCTTTATCTAGCTCTGTTAAAGCTGAATTTGCGTCTTGCTCAGGTTCTCCTAAGCCATTCTCATTGAAAGCATTCACCCGCACTCCTAGCATTTTTACAATTCGAGCATGCCTCCTTCCTACTGCACCTGTCAATTCTATTTGGTTTCCAACACTGTTCAGCTGCTTTCCAATGATTCACAGTCTACAAGGTCGAGAGTATGAGTATCAATCTTCTTTCACTATCATTCATCTGTTCTACAAGACTCGGTCAGAGAGCAGATAACAAAGATGCGTAAGACCGGGGTCAATGTCCACATCAAGTCGAGAACTGTAATGAACGTTGTCGATGCTTGGGGAATGGGAATGGTTTTGTAGGTGTGAATTTCGGTGTGTTATTGTTTATATATTTATGTTTAGGAAAACATTTCACAATGATGTGTGAGAATGTAATGACAAGCCAGGTTAATGTTAAGAAATCCTTTTGGTTTTTAAGGTTATAACTTATTTTTAGTACTCGATCTTCAAGCACTAGTTTGAAAAAGCCAAATGCATTTCGTATTGATGGGGTCACAGGCGAACATTAGCCTTGTCATATTAAGCAGTTCGCCGCAAGAAAATAATTATCGACCACATGTTATATAAGACGAAGGAATAATAACTCACAAAGTATTGTTCTGGAGAGGTAAGGAGGTCTAGTTGTCTTCAAAGAATTTGCTTGCTAGTTTTGTTTAATGTGACAGTTCAGAGAATAATTTACTGCTCTAGTTTTATTAGCTAACTAAAGTTAATTTCATTTCAGATATTGCACTCTTCTGCGTACCCTTTCGTCTTTAATAAAGTATAGTAAATGCAAATATATTTACAAATCTGACATTTGATAATTAGGCCTATAATTGTATCCAATATAGCCTAGCATTTAGACAAACCATAATTATTATCCAAGATCAAATCATTTAAACCATTATTTTGTATATTATTATAAGTCCAAGCTCACTTAAATTTATATCAAACATATATTGTATTCAGAATTTCGTTCAACATTATACTAGCTACCTAGACTGGCCCTCACACCTCCGAAAGAGTATGCAATCTGATCACTAACGACGAATGAAATCTGACAAATTTCATATAGTATTATGGTTACCGGTACTATAATAATCAAGTCACCGGTTTAGCTCAGTCGGTTAAGGCGCTTGCCTACCGGTCCGGAGTTGCGCTCGGGCGCGGGTTCGATTCCCGCTTGGGCTGATTATCTGGTTGGGTTTTTTCGCGGGTTTCCCCAACCGTAAGGCAAATGTCAGGTAATCTATGGCGAATCTTCTGTCTCATCTCGCCATCACCAATCCCATCGACGCTAAATAACCTCGTAGAATTATGTTCTCTTAACTTTCTTTCATTTATTGATATTTGCTCAACCGTTTCTATATCCTCGCCTATTATTAATGTTATTATAACCTTATTTTCCACACATTATTATAGTGTGCATAGAAGCATAACTATACGTTGTAAGAGACAACACATTGCACCAGTAAAAGATGATACAAGTGTGAGGTGTTGTTTATATTGATATTGTCATTGCAGTTCCAGAATCTTGCACTGACATTACGATACGAGTTATCGTTGAATGGCCGGTGTACACAAAAGTAGTATTAGTGCCTCATGTTGGCTGGCAGACGTCGTGGATCTTCCCAGCTGGATTGCAGGGGTATCACACCCAGAGAGGAATGGAGACCGAGTCGGTAAAGTCTGCTCTGAGTGAACAGAGCTCCAGATCCAGGCGATCGCGCAGCCATACCCACCGCAACAATCATCGTCTTCATTCTAATAGAAGCACTAGGTAAGCGACTGTGCGTCAATTTAAAGCTAGCCCTACAGATCTCGCACATGGATTTAAATGTCACAGAAAACTGAACTAGGCCTATTTAAATGTATACTGCAAGGACATGAGTGGTGTGTTAGCTCCTTTTCCCGCACTCATGTAGTAGTGAGAGCACAATGTTGTCAGAAAAGAAACAACGACGCAAAATAGTGATTGAGACAGTTTACGAGTTTATACCATTCTTTGTCCCCAGTGGACCACGTCCTATAATGATGTATAATGATGAATGATATGATTTGAAAACATCGGAGTGCAACTTATTCCCAGTTGATAGTGTGGTATTTAGCGGACGCCAGTAGGGGAAGTTATCCCCACCCACATGAAATATGTATTCGACACAACACTCGCCTATCACGTAGAGTGTCTGATGAGCTAGTAGGGGAAAAGTGGAAGGGGTCGTGGGCGGAGCTTCTACGTTCGCTATATTGCGATTTGCCCAAGAGCTCTACCAAAGATAGGCATTAAGAAAAGAAAAATTGAGAGGTGACGTCAATTTTGAGCGAAAATCCACTAGGCCTACTTCGTCTTCAATCTTCTTGTCTAAACACACAACCTCATGTGGCATTCGAGTACACCATGTTTGCAACTAAATGTCTCTTGAAGTGCATTTCCTCCAATTGTACGTGAAGTGCATTTCCTCCAATTGTACGTTGCAGCATTGCTAAACATATGAATTCATCCCACAGTCCATCAAAGAATCCTCTGGATCTTAAATATGTTTATACGATTAGTAGTGCATTCTGTTCAAACATTTTCCACTGAAAATTTGCCTCCTTTGATAGCATTCTTGTACAGAATTACCGACCATTTTAATCTGTGTCTATAGAACGTATGTCTCTTGAAAAATTATTGTAGGTCTACAACTTACAAAAATGTAGGCCTAAACAGTTAATTGTCCTAAAGATTTAAAAAATGAATCTTGTGTGTTTCGTGAGTAGTTCTCCACATTATTCTATACTGACATGCGAACCTACAGTTTATGGCTTCTTGATCAGAAGCATATCATTTCCATCATCCTTCCTAATAAGTCTTTTAAGAAACTCTCCACTAGAATTTCACATTCATGTACAAAAGCCGCAATAAGTTTTCCAATTCTGACACTACATATCTATAATTTTACTGAATAAATATTTCACACATATATTATATTGCACTATATTGCACTGTTTAATAGTGCAATATAGACCTTAAGTGCAGGGTCGCTTATTTTTCACTTTCGCTAGTTTGCCAGAGGAGGGATGATATCTTAGTCCATGGCATATCTCTCAGAAAGGGCTTTTGAAATGGGTATTGTAGTGCTGCCAATATCTGGAAAGAAATTTGTTGCTGCAGTTATAAGGAATCATTAAAAGCTGTAAAGCTATTTGCTGCTGTTGTAACATTGTAACACTAATTTGTTTTTCTCTGTTTAAAAATCCTTGTCATTATAAATTTCAGGAGTTTTAAAATCATCTTTATATCAGAAAGTGTCAAGCTCTTTAAACATGTTCTGTTGACATTTGACTGCACTATGATAGAATCATCAGAGGCTAGATCAAGTTTTTAGTGAACACTATATTAGTTCATTTCTAGTTAGCGATATCATTTATTGCTCCAGCAATTTTTGTGTGGGCTTAGAATTTTTTTACTCAAGTATTTTAATATTAGTGTTCATGCCTTTGGTCTTAGTCCAAGCATACACTAAAAATGAAATTGTTAACTCAATAAATGAGCATTAAAATTATTTGTAATTACTTGACGAGTATATGATTTCTCGATTTTTACGAAATGAAAACTACATATACTTATCTTTAATTTCTTGCAGAAGCACAAGAAGTCATCGAAAAGGAGAAGATCCAATGGCACCATTTCAAACATCAGTAACATTGAGTGATGAAAACAGAGATGGTCAGGAAGTGATAGAAGTTCAGATTCTCCCACAGGTTAGAAATTAATAGTAATCAAATATATGGAGGGTAAATGATAAAGCTGGTATAATTCACATTTTTTAAACTTGTTTCTAATTTTGTATCTCGAATAATGATGCAAAATTTGTATATTTAATTAACTTTGGGATTTTTTAAACTTGTAAAATATTGCTGTCAGCTGCAACTCATGCCTGTTAATAACTATAATTTGTTCGCCCATTTTTCTGTAATTGGATTGGAATTCGATTTCTGACAGCTATTGCAAGATTTTCTGTAAACAGACCAGTTGTAATTTGTATTGAATTTTATTGCCGAAAAATTGAAAACTATCTTATGTGCAGTGAATTAAAAACTAATTTGGAAGCAAGATAGTGAAGGATGACATACTGGTAACATCTTGAAAATATTTAATACGCTAGGTACTTTATTACATAGACCTAATGTAATAATCATAAAATCATACCACCACATATCAGATGCCTTTTTCGCAACTATCAATTTGCTATTTTGGTTCCTCAATTTGTGGCCATATTCGTTTACAATTTCAGTAGTATCTCAGTCATATACATTGAGTTGAAGGTCTTCTAATGTATAATATATTGCTCCTAGGTGCCTACATCACAAGGACAATGAGGCGTACTGGAGTGCGTGACTGTGCGAATATTAGTCATCTAGAAGAAATGTACTAGCAAACAATCCTGCAGAAATTAGTAGAATTTCAACGATAATCGAATTTAATGGTATTAAATAACGAATAACGTTTAATAAAGACAATGATAATCGAAGCTCCACTGCACAGTAGTCTAGCTCACATATTAGAAACCACCTTTAATTTGAAAGGGTCTGTATTTGAAAGACTGCTTATTTCTGTGGAAGGAACAAACATGTAATTCTGGCTTTGGTGTTTTTTAGGATGATAACTGGGGAGAAAACACGACTGCTGTGACAGGTAACACGTCAGAGCAGTCAGAAATCGAAGATGTTGGAGGAGGACAATGGCCTGGTGAGCCAGACACTGGACTCAGTTTTGTGTGCCATCGTTACCTGGGTTCAGTGCTCACAGCAATTCTCTCCATCGCTGCTTTCCTCAGTCCACTTGCCATGGTAGTCTTGCCAAAATTAGGCTTCTTCCCAGCTCTAAATCCGGGACCGACTGTAGGACTACAACAACGACTCCAGCTTCTAGCATGTGGAGCAGAATGCAAAGGTCTTCTGGTGTCACTTGCCTTCAAGCTTGTCCTATTGGCAGCCGGGGCATGGGCTGTGTTCTTGCGACGTCCTCGAGCCACCATGCCTCGAATCTTCTTGTTCCGTGCTGCTGTGTTGGTATTGGTGCTAGTGTGCACCTTTGCTTACTGGCTCTTCTATGTTGTGCAAGTAACGGAAGGTGCTGTAGCATCGGCAACAGGAGAGGAAACTGTAGATTACAAAGGCCTCGTGGCATACTCATCTAGTCTTACTGACACATTGCTCTTCATTCACTACTTGGCTGTGGTTCTGATAGAGATAAGGCATTTGCAGCCCACCTATTACATCAAGGTAATTTTTAAACTATTTCTTGATGACCAAGAATAATCACAGATTTCAATATCCTTTATAAGAGAAAACTATCTCTTCATGATAGATTAAAAATACTTAAGAATTGACCTTTCTTGTGGTAAGGATGCATGAAATGCAGTCAGCCGATCTGAATTGTTGTGTTACACCGTTATCCCTTTGACAATGGAGTTGAAGAATGTGGTAAAAGTCAGAATTTAAGGTACTGTATTTACCCGCATAATGGACGCCCCTGCATTATGGATGCACCTCAATTTTTTGCATTAAAATAAAAAAGAAATTCCCCACATAATAGACGCATAGAGGAATGTGAATCTGTTACAAATGATAGCAGTGATGCTGAACCTGGCAGTGAATAAGGTAAGGCTAGTGTTAGTAATAACAATAAAGTGTCTTGTCTTAATGTCGCTGTATTCATTGTTACAAGTTTCATCTATTTAGGCCTATACAACTGCTGCTAACTATCGATTGTCTTAAATGCGACACAATCAATATATAAATTAGTTGTGGCCCATATATTGTTATGTATTCTATTGATTTTATTTCAGCATTCGAGCTGGCACACCTTTAATACCCGTTCTTTTTTTTTTTTCCTCCACTAAAATTTTTTCCTCGTATAAAGGACGAAAAATATCGAAAAAAAAAAAGTGCGTCTATTATGCGGGTAAATACAGTTAACTTATAAGGAAGTGCAAATCTACTATAAAATACAGCAACCTGTATTTTGCTCTGTATCTCATCAACTTTTAAAGCCCTTCATTTGAAATTTTTAACACAGATTAGGGGAATTCTGTTGAATATCTTTACAAATTTTAATATTCTAGTGAACATACAAATATTTTAGTAAAACATTTTAGAAAAAAATCTTGTGCAAAAAAAAAATTAAAAAACCGAGACATGAATGCCAATTTTTCTCATACAGTAGTGAAAGAATTAAAATTTTTTTTTTCTTCCACAGCCTACAGGCATAATTTAATTTTGGTAGCTAGAATTATTTTCCTATGTTAATCTGGGAATAAAATATGATTTTTTTTTGGAAATTTGAAAAATTAGTGTAATGAGATTGAAGAATGTGGTAAAAGCCAGAATTTAAGGTATGATAACAAGGAAGTGTACATCTATAAAATACAGAAATTCACATTTTGCTCTGTATCTCGTCAACTTTTTAAGCTATTGAATTGAAATTTTTAAGGTGGTTTAGAGAAACCCTGATGAATATTCCCTATAAATTTTAATATTCTTGTGAACAATTAATATTTTAGAAAGCAATCTTGTGTGGTGGGGGGGAAAAAAAACTGA
Organism: Periplaneta americana; assembly: GCF_040183065.1. Lineage (NCBI taxonomy): Eukaryota > Metazoa > Arthropoda > Insecta > Blattodea > Blattidae > Periplaneta > Periplaneta americana. The sequence goes on from NC_091128.1 coordinate 89,510,207, forward strand.
AAACACTGAGACATGAATGTCAATTTTTCTTTTAAACTAGTGGAAGGATTTGAATTTTTCTTCCCCACAGTGTATAGACATTTAATTTTGGTAATAAATTATTTTCTACGTTAGTCTGGACATTAAGTGTGATTTTTATTTTTATAAATTTGAAAAAGCAATGCAAGCAATGCAATTAATGGAATTCAAATAAGAATGAAATTGTTTTTACAGTTTACTGTATTTAAGTGACTGCAATTTTATCTGTAAATAGTAAGTACTTTAGTAACGAAAAAGTTGTCTGATTCAAGATTTTTCCTTCTTTATTCAAACCTTTTTCATTTACACGAGAGTTTTATGTAATCTGCCCAAGAAACTGCTGGGTCCAAATCATGTAATTAGTATATGATGCAAGACCACCATCTAACATAACATAGGACATAAAATAAGTACACACATTCTCAATGGAAGGGAGGTAAAGCTCCAGTCCCATATCAAGAATCAAATCTAGGCCTTTTAGATTTGCAGCTAGAAATACTGTTGCATTAGCCACAGTGGAGGCAGTTCTTTCTTAAGAATCAGAACCTTGCAGGCACAATAATTCGACTACCTCATGTTCAATATATGAGCCATATTTTAATATAAAACTTTTTTTTTTTTTTGTGAAACAGTGAGCAAAATTCGTGCTAACAATAATCAGGTAGAATGATAGTCACTCTACATAACACTTGTCTGGATTGTCTGGGAGACCCAGTAAAAAAAAGAAATAATGTAATTTAATTATGCAAAATATAGACTATACATCTGTATTTCTTACAGGTGGTGCGGAGTCCAGATGGTGAAAGTCGTGCTTATTCAATTGGACAGTTAAGCATTCAGAGAGCAGCAGTGTGGGTTTTAGAGCATTACTACACAGAATTTCCCATTTACAATCCTTATCTTGAACGACTGCCTGTTTCCAAATCTCGGAAAGGGGGATCAAGTTTCAAGTTTTATGATGTAGATGGGATGAATAATACTTCTATGCAGGTATACATACTCTCTACACTAAAAGTATAACTTTTACTAGTAAGTTAATAAAATAACATTGGAAGTCAGATCTGAAAAAGTAGAATAGACATTTTTTTTCTGTTAATTATTCTTTCAGCATTGCCCTCCAGTTCTGTAGGATATCAAATTAACGTAAAATTTAGGTGTCGCACTTATACGAAATTTCAATTCACTATCACAACTCTGTTATTTATATCAGAAATTTTTTTTAATAATAATAATAATAATAATCTAATCAAATATAATTTAGGAATACACTATATGGTGATTACTTTCACACGTTAATATTGAACTAGGTTTATAAATACCTAGTTGACTAGTTTCAGCTTGGGAGCCATCTTCAGAACTGATGAGATCCTTGCGTCTTTCAGTGTCTTCATTTCTGATGCGTTTGTGTTGTGTAGTGTGGAGTCATAGTGTGTATGTTCTGAAATTCGGTTGTGTGTTGAGGATTTGTTGTGTGTATGTTTTTGTGTATCTGTAAATTTCGTATTATTTTAGTGTGTTTAGTTTCTGGTTTTTCAGTTGGATATGTAGAATTCTCATGTCTGTGTCTTTGTTGTTGTAGGTGTGGTTGGCATTTATGATATATTTTGCGTATGTGGAAGTATTGTGTGATTTGGTTATGGTTGTAATGTGTTCTTTGTATGTGTTTGAAATGGTCTGTCTGTCTGATGTAGAAGTTGTTGCAGTTATAGCATGTGAGTTTGTATACACCTGTTAGGTTGTATTGTTTGTGTGTTGAGATGCTTTTGTAGAGTGTTTTGTGTTCTGTATACGATGTTGTAGTTTAATTTCTTGAATGAAGAAGCATCTCAACACACAACGGAAACAAACAAATACAACCAAACAGGTGTATACAAACTCACATGCAATAGCTGCAACAACTTCTACATCGGATAGACAGGCAGATCATTTTAAATATGTTACAAAGAACACATCACAGCTATAATCAAATCACACAACACGTCCACATACACAGAGCACATCACAAATACCAACCACACCTACAGCAATAAGACACAGACATGGAAATTCTACATATTCAACCGAAAAACCAGAAACTAAACATACTAGAACAATACGAAATATATAGATGCACAAAAACACACATACACAACAAATCCTCAATACACAACTGAATTTCAGAACATGCACACTATTTGACTCCACACTACACAGCACAAATGCATCCCCACCAGAGATGAAGGCACCAAAAGACGCAAGAACCTCATCAGTTCTGAAGATGCCTCCCAAGCTGAAACTAGTCAACTAGGTATTTATAAACCTAGTTCAATATTAACACGTAAAAGTAATTAGTAATCTCTAGTATTTCTAAGTGATATAGTGTTAAAAGCGTGTAATCAAGATGTACAAATTTAATTTGTTTTCGTTTTGAATTGCAAATACTTCCATTGCTTTTGAGTAGTAACTTATTTGATTATTGAATATGTTTACTAGATGTTCTGTTTTTTATTTCCATTACAGCAGAGTCAGTCGCGTGCTATGCTAGCTGCTCATGCGCGTCGTAGGGATTCCAGCCACAATGAACGTTTCTATGAAGAACATGATTATGAACGCAGAGTGAAGAAACGTAGAGCACGCCTGATAACAGCTGCTGAAGAAGCTTTCACACACATTAAACGTCTTCATAATGATCAAGGTCTGTCTTTTAATGTGTTTTCTTTTTAAATTAGTCTAATCATCTGAAGTCCAGTTCCTTTTTAAAGAAACAATGAGATCCTGAGATGAATTCTAGTAAATTCTGATTTACATTCATAATGGCTGAATGATATTAAATTCGAGACTTGCAGGTTCAAATCCAGCTAAGGACGGCTTCTTTTGGAAGAGAAATAAATTCAGAGATTCTGAATTGCAGATTTAAGGCACATAAAAGAGCCTTAGCCATTAATGAGAGAGCTTTACCATTACTCACCCATGTCATGAGTTGATTGTTGTAGTCGTCTTATCATTGCTAGAATTAAATTCCACCTCGCTTATTGCCTCCATTAAGATTTTTTTTATCAGGAGTTCCTTTAAATGCCAGTAAATCTACTTGGATTAGTTTAATTACGAAACTATAATAATGGAAGAAATTAGTATTTTCTGATTTGAGACCAAAACAGCTACATGAGCTAGGGACTATTCAAATCTAGCACTGAATTATGTCACACAAAGATATATACAAACCATGTACTACCTCTATATGATTTTGACAGACTTGAGAGGGAAATCACTGAGCTCTTTTGGAATACTGATATATAGTGTCTAGAAGAGAGGTTGTTAATGATCAAAGATGAAAATGGCGATCCTATATGAAATTTCTGTTAATGACGTTTTGCATGAATAAAGTCCATTCTTTTATGAACTGGCTGGGGTCCTTATTTTTATGTAAACTTATTTTTAACATAGTTTCGATGATTAAATAACACCCTATGTGAGACTCAGAAAGAATTAACTGGTGTTAACATGTATAAGTATTCAGAATAAATTATTTAAGCTGTTTCCATACCTGATACTTTGCAGTGCCTGCAATACCATTGGATCCACAAGAGGCTGCACAGGCAGTGTTCCCTTCAATGGCAAGAGCTCTGCAGAAGTACCTGCGAGTTACAAGACAGCAGCCTCGTCATTCTGTGGAATCCATCTTGGCACATCTAGCAGACTGTCTCAGCCATGATCTCACACCTCGAGCCTTTCTTGAGCCTTTTCTTGTGCCCGCACCTGTGCTTCAGGTATATTCTTCCCTGGAGAAAGAAATTTAAAAATTTGTAACACTACATTGCATTACATTGTATTTTTTTTTACAAATCTTTACCCTGACACAGTATGATCTACTCTTCAAGTGGTCGTACTGTCTAACTTCTGTGCAAAATGTCTTCCACAGGTGTCAAAAGAAAACATGTTTACTACGAAAAAAAGTGCAAGTAATTGAGTGGTTTGGGAAATGAGAAACTGTCTCATCACAATACGAGATAGGAATTATAACTGTGCGCGATTTAATGAAAACAAAATATAAAGTGCATCAAATTTGTAAATCTACAACATGAGACCTCTACTATTCCTATCTTTCCACAGACAGCTGTCATAAGGAGTTTCCTTGGCCATTAAAAACTCGTTGTTGAAAACTAGACTTAAATTAATGAACTTATGATCCACTACCTAGCGTGTTAAAAGAAAAGACTACGAGGGAAATGACGAAACTGTATTATGCACTTAGTTTATGAACACCTTTTATAGTATGGATTATCCGATTTTTTCGATTAACCGTTCACTCCACCCCCTTCATTATCACGGATAATATAGGTTCTACTGTATAATGTGTGGAAATCTCATATACATGTGTGCTGACACTGTTTCCGTACAACTGTTTTTCTTGTAAATTCAATACATGACCACTTTATGCAAGTAAATGACCTTTCCTAGAAGAATTTGGCCAATTACTGTCATATAAAATACTTTGAAATACCACTGTTATTATTAAATCTGCCATGGCAATACACGGTGAGATGACGGATGATGCTTGCACGGTAACACGCAACAACCTACAATTTTCGCCACTCAGAGTGCAGTGGTGAATTTCTCCCTGCAACACACGGAGCCTATTGGAATCAAACTGACTCTTGTTCACAGCAGAATCTCTTTGGTTTCATAATGTCTCTTCCCTAGCTGGTAAGAAATTTTACACCTAAAAATGTTTTTCTTGATTTCCCGCAAAGTTATGGGAATGGACAAGGGTCGTCATTTATAAAATGTAGAAACATTTGCACACTTACGAAGTGTTATTGGCAGACACATTTTGAAAATATACACAGATTTCAACATTCGGGAAAAATTGGACTTATGGGGCTGTAGAAGTAAGCCGATGATATCTGGCAGAGTATGTTATGTCTAACTAAATTTGGCAAAATGTGACTTACTCAAAATCTAAATCTGTTTCAAACATTAGAATTTAAATATGCTTTAACAAGGTGTCTACCAGTAACTAAATTAAGGAAAGTAACCAAGAAGTTACTAATTTTAGCAAATGGCAACGAAATATAACGAATTAAGAGACTCGAATGGTTGTGGGTAATGATATTATGCAATTGTTCTACTTCAATTATTGAATCTTGGTGTCGCTGCCTGACCTGTGGTGGTCGGTAGTCAGCGATTACATAATGCGAGTCTGGTACAGTCTAGAAGGCTGGGAGAGAAGTTGGTTGCGCATCCATTGAACTGAAGATCAGAGAACTTAAACAAGTCTGATGACAGATCGTAAGATGACTGTAATGTGATTAATGTTTCTCCACCAAGCTTACGAGTAATTATTAAGCTGTGGTAACTAAAAAGTTACTAATTTTTGTTCCACACTTTTGGTAGACACCCTGTTTAAAGAAACTATTCACACAGATCTACTAGTGATTAATTTTAAATCTTGTAAATATTTGAATAATATTTCATTTCAGAACGAGAAGGAACAGAAACCTGTTCAGACCTGGGCTCTCATTTGTGAGGAGCTGCTGTCGCGTCCAATTGGTCACGGGATCACATTCCAGTTACGTCAGAACGATGTGTCACTCCTGTGCCATGTGCGTGCACTGCCTCACTTCAACGTCACAGAAGAAGTTGTGGACCCCAAGTCGAATAAGTTTGTACTCCGCTTGAACTCTGAGACCTCTGTCTGACCCTCAGGTGCACACAAACTGTCGTGTAACAATGCTCATGCACTAGTACGTCATAGTAGACTGTAAAATAAATTATTGAAATTTTGCATTTAGTATAATTCCACATAATATTCTCAAAAGTTGTTTTTGCTGTGCAAAAACTTTGTATGTCATCATATAAGGTATTGTTATACAGAAGATTTTTTTAACACAACCCGAATTAATGTGCAATCAATATACTATTTAAGATATTCAGTATAAATAGACATCACCTGATGATGAAAGTATTTATGTGAAGAAAAGAAAATATTTATTAATTACTCGAAGTTTAACGTGTTGCTGTACAATTAGATCAAAATCAATACCTACTCTTAGACAGGATGGATTCAAGTGTGAATAGCAAAATAGGCAAGTTGGAAAATATTCATATGCTGTGAAACCTGCCTTAAAAAGCTACAAGACGATATTCAGAATAATGGTCATTAACACAGTGATGACCAAATTAAGATGAAATTTTGATGTCGAAACTGGTCTTATTTTACCACACGATTAACTGTTGAGTATATGATTTCACAAGTTATTTCAATTTAAGCCAAAACAATAAGTATGCAGTACCTGTACTGAATGTTTTGAACACATTTGTATAAAAAAAATTCATCGTAGATTGTTTCATTCTTCTACATTTCTCCATAACTAATAGAAATCTTAGTAGGTTACCAGCAATAATATTCGTTGAATTAACAAGAATTTTATAGGCCCCTTTCATTGTCACAGAAAATTTTTCAAAATTTTTCTTAGTAGACCAAGTACATTTTATACTGTCATGTACTATTGTAGGACGAAGTTTAAAGCCACTTTTCCATAAATCAGTGATGTACCATAAGCAGTAACAATAACCTAACCATATCTGAGCCAATGACATGTCTTACAATATCAGAAAGAAAATTTTGACAGCTTCTGTAATTTGAAGAACTAATGTTTCATATGATTTATTAATAGATTGAATTTGGAGCAGTCTTTGGCCAGTTTTAAACAGAGGTGAATCTATACAAGTTGTCTGGTAGTTAAGCACTGAAATGAGAAGATATTTATGTAATTTGATGAAAAATTACCAAATTAGTTTCAAGAAAACATAACTATTTACCAAGGTGCAGTAAAGGTGGCTGCAAAGGCAGGTTTTACTGTTCTTTCTTCTCATTCTCATCATTTTTTAATATAATATTCATAATGTACTGCATATTAATTCCAAATAAAAGGTGTCACATTTTATCATAATCTATGTAAATCAATATTTCTAACATAATCTATAAATCCATTCTTCCTCTTTGTATTTCTATACCACTGGCATTTGCTGTGGATTGTTTACTTATCGCAGAATTCCACTTGGATACATAGACTGATTCTCACTTAACAAGGTACACAACAGTGTGTGTGTGTGTGTGTATATAAGCCAAAAGACTTCTTTGCCACTCTGTTGTTCTCTTGTCCATTCCTGAAATAGACTGATACTGAGTGGTTGCAGTTTCTTTTCATTCGATCTGACTATTGTACATGCATTCACTGAACTTTATTTATTCAAATTCTTTTCTTCTTTAGATACTGAACTGAATAGTAGAAACAATAGTTGAATGCTTTTGTGAAACACAGCTTGAAAGTTAAGTAAATCATTTCAATGAAGAACACTTCCCTAATATAAAATATACTCAAGTACAGATAATATTGATAACTTGGTAATTCATTACACATTGAAACTAGGTAGAGTTCTGAGATATTTTCCTCAGTTTTCACTGAATCTCAAATTACTTAAGAAAATATGAATATACAGCGACTGAATGAAAGGTGTCCTAAAAATCATATCTCATAATTTTTATTGTACATATAATATGTTCCTGATTTTTTCTTTTTCGAAACATGAATAACCTAAATTAATTTCAATATAGACTCACCTTGTGACACAACAAACGCCAGATGATAATCAGTCTCAGCCCACATGTATTTGAGCATATTGTGGATTACTGTAATCACAAAGAAGGTCCTACAGCAGAGGGCCAATTTCTTGGCCACCTGGTATTTTCATTTTAAATTCATGTAAAAAAAACCTCCTCTGTCAGGTAAAGATCAATTTCATAGCTTATAATGAAAGGTGGCAGAAAGGACTTCATTGCTATGATGACCCACAGTGTACTTCCAAGCATGTGGGCTAATATTGATTAACATATGGATGTAGTCCTGTGCCGTGGCGTCATGGTTCGAGTCCTCATGGGGGAAGAAATTTTCTCATGAAATTTCGGCCAGTGTATGGGACTGTGCCCACCCAGCATCGTGATGTACTTGGGGAGCTACGACATGTAGTGAAATCCGGTTATGAAAGCCAGCTATAATGGCTGGGGGAATCATCATGCCAACCACACGATACCTCCATTCTGGTTGGATGATGGTCTACCTCTGCTTCAGCATATGGACCTGAGACCAGCAGCCAGCTGGTCAGTCATGGTCCTTCATGGGCTGTCGTGCCTCTGATTATTTTTATTATCTGGATGTCTGTATAATAAACAAATTCTGAGACATGAATTTTCCTTTTTTAATGCCTGTAATCCAGTCACTGTATTTTGTTTATTTTTTTATTACAATTACTTAAATAATTTATAGTCTTGAATTACACTAAAATCTCATGAGAGATATGGGACAGTTATTTTCTAATGTTACTTAAGAGTCTACTAGTATTTTAAAAGTTGTGTGTGTGTCAAATATACTCCATTTAAATTGTGTTCCATTGACAGCCAAATCATTACTACTGTTTCAATGGCATGCTGTTTCATTACCTATTATTTTATACTTGAAAAGACTGTTTACAATTTTATAGCTATCACTTTGCATTAATCTCATTCCATTTTGTACATTTTTCAATAATTCTCAACCAGATTAACTGTACTTTCATTGTTGCTTTCGAAATTTACATTTTTAAAATGTACCACGTAAAATCTAGGTAATTCAGAAGCAAGGTTGTTTTATTCTGTAAATTCACAAGCATCTGGTTGGGAATCATTGTTGCAAATTTAATGCGACTTTTTAGTATTGAATCTCATAGTACAATTAAATATCTTTTGTATGTTTATACAATGACATTACTTTTTCTGATCTTTTTATAGCACGATATTTTTAAATATATATCTAGAGTATTCATAATAGAGATCTTCATTCATTTATTTCATGTGAACCATGCATACCTGCCATATTTCCTAAATATGAGACAGACCAAATTACTCTTTTGCATTGTATTTAAGAAAAAAGTTCTCTCATATTTCATGTTTTTGTTTAGTAGTAACTAAATCTTTTCAATACTGTAACAATAATAATGTATAATATATACACTGGCATCAAAAAGTATTGGCACACTCAATGTTTTCCCTGTAAGGTCTGTATGAAGGGCAAGTTTAAACAAATAAAATGTTTATTCCTTAATATAATGTAAAACTAAAAATCTTTCACAGAAATTACAACAACAATACACAAAATAATTATTTACAAAAGAAAATCTATTTTTTGATTTCAAAAAAAGTATTGGCACATTATACTAATGCATATAATAGGTCTCTGTAATGTATTTTCAGTATCCTGTATGCAAGCCATTAGCACGGATAACAGCTTCCAGACGTTTCAGCATTGAATGAACCAAATTTCTCGTCGTTTCAGAGGAAATTTCAGATCACACATCCAAGAAACCTCTTAAACTCTTCCTTATTAGATGGGTGGTACTTGGCCCTTTCCCTTCCAAGATTTAATGAAAAACAGTATTTAATTAGAATTTTCAGATGTATCCATGAATGATAGATTGAGAGATCTTATCCTATTTCGTTTGTTTTTCATATACCATTACATATAGGATCATCATAATCTATTTTTAATAGTTTAAAATAATTTTGAGATCTACTTTCGTTTATAATAGTTTTTCATGAATATTTATAATAAAGATACAATAAACTACTAAGAAAATCACGATAACTCTGATTTGAAAAACCAAAATTGCAATATTTTTTATTTATACAAACTTTTTGGAACAGCATTCCTGACTTGAGCAATAACTATATAAGTAAATGTAAAATTTAGTGAACCCCTATGAAAATAGAACCAGTTATGAGACATACATTTGATATCATGTGAAACAAGTAATATAAATCACAAATAATTTAAGATACCCATACTTATTTTTCCATGAAACAATATTGTTTTGTGTTTTGGTGAATATGATAATTTCATATGGGGGTCCAACATTTTATTTTATATAAGTGTACCATAGTAACTGAAAACCTGGATGTTTCATTCTCTGTCCACTAGAATTCTATATCTTCATTTATTAAATTTGATTTGGGACATAAGAGTGCCTCATGCAAGCTGTGAGAATTAAATGCTTTGGAAGTTAAAAGTCCCAATATGTATTAGACATGAATACAGTATATAGTTTATAAGTAAGTGATCAATCATGCACATACACTCTTTTATGTGGGATTTAGACACATTGACAATCACATACTGAAGTGTTCGTACTGAATTATATTTATGTCTTTGGTGTAATTCTTTATCTGAAAATATCAGTTGTAGTTTTATTGCTATGACAGAAGATGATAATGATGTAATATATATCACACTGTAATTCAAAACAGCTCTGTTATCCCTAGTACATAAAACATAAACAACATCCACTATTTCAAGAAAATAATCATCGTTATAGTTACAAATTACAGCAGCTTTTAAGAAAAGCCATGCCTTTTGCACTTACGTCATGCACATTCCAACACTACAAGTCACATTACTGGGTTAGCACATGGTGTCCCCATTCCCAATCAAAGAGTGTAAGTGGAAAGTGAATTAAACAATTTAATGACTGCAGGGTTAGTTGAAAAGGTTAGTAGGAAAAGCATTAATTTCTGATTTTTTTTACACATATCTTTCTTGCTTTAAAATAAATGATTTAAAAGGAACAATACTGACAGAAGAAAGATATATTAGATTGACTGTGAATCTGTGAAAACACTATGTCAGATTTTGGGCACTGCACATTGTTTTTTATTCAATGCTCAGTTCCCCCCCCTCCCCCCTCCCCTAAATCTTGTTTGCTGTTCCCAATGGCATCAAGCCTTTGCTTTTAAATTATTTACCTTCTTACATCCCAACTGAAGCTGTTCGATCTTCACATCTTTGGTCTAACTTTCTCATATTGGCAAGTAGTCTTTTGTTCAGTTATGGGTAGAAATAGCTGGATTCTATTTTTAAATGTTGCTATTCTTTTTCTAGGTTTATATACCGTAAATTTCCTTCCATAAATGTTGTACTATGAACCAGTTTCAATCCCCTTGAGATTTTGTGTATGTGATTTTTTTCTTCCATGTCCTAGTTCCTTTTTCTGCAGTTTCAGTTTCTATGTGTGATAGGTTCTTTTATCGCATTAAGATGGAACAAGTTTCCTTATAATATTTCTATTTTTACAGAACATGTTCCATACTTATAAAATCCAGGCTATTCCAGAATGTGAATTGTGGATACATAAGTAAGAAAAACAGTTAAATGTTATTGCTGTGATAATGCTTTGTCATGTATTAAACTACCTATAAAACTATGTTAATGATTTTTCTCCATTTTTTTATAGTCTTCCTTTCTTGTGCATTTGGATAGATATTTTCTAATTTGTTTTCGAATTCTGTTCGTTTCATTTTCTCACTTTGTTCTTTTCAATTCTTCCAATAATGTTGTATTAGTTTCTTTTATTAGTTCTGCTTAAAGTTCGTCCAAAATTTTCTCAATTCTTTTGTGACCCAAAAGTGGGACAATTGTACAGTGCCTGTGAAGCGTAATTGCTTTGTTGGACTATTAGAAATCAACTTCTTCTCGCTTAGTATTGTTCCTGTTTAATGTTTGATTCATGGTTTACCACAGACTCGAAAAGAATTTGTTAGATATTCTTTATAAATTTATTACAAATCTTTAAGTTGAATGTGGAGTCTTTCTCTATTTAACCTATTGATTTATACCTTCAAGAGTTAGTGCCTGAAGAAAAATGCATAAACTTCCATTAAGTATGTAACTGATTAGCATTCTTTTGCAAATTGTACTCAATTTTGAAGTGAATTTATATTATGGAAGTTGTACTCGTAAATGTAACCTGTATGGAAATTATTGGTAGCACATATACCATTGAATGGTATGTGGGCTTACTCTGCAGGGTTTTCTCACTATACGTGAAAGTTGTGTCACAATGGTGCTTTCTTGGAAGCACAAATTTTTTATACATATATGTTCGATATAGATAAACTCCCCGGTGTATATCCATGAAGTATTGTGCTCATTTGTGAATTCTGTGTACATTAAGTATTATGCTAGCAGCTATTGTACATGTTTTTATATATATATTTTAAATATAATATAAATATTTAGTTACGGTTTTATATTTATGTTTCCACAAGGTATTACAGTTACTTTCCTATCTTGAAAATTTTTGTAGCCTATCTCAGAGAATAAATTAAAAGCAGGAGAAAGTTGTGTGTGTTGAAGGCAGCTTAAAAGATGAGATGAGAGAATATATTACGATGAATAAGATATAGCTATATGCATAATGTAGACTGCATCCCCTTCTGTTATTACATTTTTGTAAATGAGCAGCTTTTTTATCGTGTTTGTCAAACTTGCAGAACCTTGCACAGCAAATATGATTCTGGTGTACTGCAGTATTATGTTTATGGAACTGTTACTGTTAGGCCCAGTGAGTTGTCATATTGAGTTTATTATACCCTTGGAAACAATGTTTAGAAACACTGTATTACAACTACTTATAAACTGTATTGAAACACTGTTGTGTGTTCAGTTCTGTCAGTCGTTATATTGTATTTATTTATATTCCATGGTATTCGTACATCGCTTCGCAGCTAGAATATGGAACAAGTAAAAAAAATCTTAATAATACTACAAAGTCTTAATTATAGCTCAATATGCAGAGAATATGCATCCAATGACAATTGAACTTTAGTTGCTGGCCACTAGGATCGCTACTATTGCACAGTGTATTGTTCCTAGTACTCTCAGTTGCTAACCGCTTGGAGCTTTGTATTGCAAGAAATGCAAAAAATCACCTCAAGCTTCGTGACTATGTACTAGACTGTGATTATAGTCACAGTCTAGTTCAAATACATACAGAAGGATTTTACAATATACTAGTACAACACAAGTGGTTAGTATCGATACTTAATACAAGACAGAAATATTCATGCAGCATTATTGAATGTCATAAATTCACCTACAGAATAGAAGACATGAGAAATTAGGCACTTCTTTAATTTGACCCTAAATAATCTTATGTTTTCAGTTTGATTTTTTTATATCCATAGGGAAGCTATTAAAAATTTTTACTGCCATATAACACACGTCTTTTTTATCGCACATTCTCAGTTCCATATTGAATGAAGTCGCAGTGGCAGTGTATGCATGCAGTAGGTTTATGATCTTTGAGAAATTGCACCAAAAGATTGAAAAAAAATGATGGTGAAGACTCATTTTTATATAAAGTGCCAGTCACATGCCTGTTATCTGATTTAAAATTACAGTATAAAAAAGGATTAGAAATTTTATTGCAAAGGCTCACAGTGATTTTGAAATATTTTATGATTGCTGGGCTGGCCAAATGTAACGGAAAAATGTTAAATTTTGTGCTATTCCTCCATCACTTGTATTAAGTGTGACATGAATTCTTATACAAGTCTCTTTTTATTTTATTTTATTGGGTTATTTTATGATGCTGTATCAACATCTAGGTTATTTAGCATCTGAATGAAATGAAGGTGATAATGCCGGTGAAATGAGTCTGGGGTCCAGCATCGAAAGTTACCCAGCATTTGCTCGTATTGGGTTGAGAGAAAACCCCGGAAAAAACCTCAACCAGGTAACTTGCCCCAACCAGGATTCGAACCCGGGCCACCTGGTTTCGCGGCCAGACGCACTGACCGTTACTCCACAAGTGTGGACTACAAGTCTCTTGCCTACATTAAATATATCATCTCAAATCGCACTGGAAGTGTGTGAAGTTTCATTCAGAAGTACATTCAGGAATATGTTGTTGTCTAATGTGCTGCATCTAACATTGAAGTCATTAACAGTCTTGCTCTTCAATACTTTGTCTTAGAATCTTCCTGTTTGATAGCAATGCATTTGTTCAGGTGGTGCTCATCCATTTTTTCCTCCAGATGGTTCCATAAGATGCACTTTGGTGAAGGGAAAATATTGATTTTGTAAAGGTGTGTCTTGTTAATCGAAAATATGCTACAACCGTTTTCCGTGCAGATAAAGTATGACATTCGTGTTTTTTATTAGGCATTCCCATTTTTTGTTTTTGGCTGCTGTTTGAAGTCTGTTATTTATAATTTTGGTTTTCAATTTTATGTGATGTTTCACTGTGGAATAAGATACTGGTTTAGATTTTGGTAATTGTTCTATGAGAAATCCTTTCTTGGCAAGGAAATCATTACCAGTAATCCCACAGTGGGAGGGTAGTCATTAGAGGACAACTTCTTTGCAGTCAGAAATTTTTGGCCAATAAACTGCCTGGATAGCTGCTTTGGAATCACAGAGGAGAACTTATTTGGAGGACATGGTTTTCTGTGTTAATAAGTTTTAGAGAGAGATTTTTATGGCGTGAATTTCACCATCAAAACGTGTTGTTCCTCCTCCATCGTGGCAGTAAAACGAAAAAGGGAACATGTTCCTCCTGCTCCAGCACCTGTTTCAAAATCTGTGAGTGAGCCATCAGTGTAGACATGAATCCAGTCTTTTGGAGGATATCTGGTGTAGGGGTTTTCAAAGATTTCAAAGAGTTGGTGTCATATTCAGACTTTTTGGTGATGTTTGCAATGAGGTCTAAGGCACAGATGACAGGTTCAATTGTAATGGGTTTATTACAGGTAGAATATGTAGAATGCACCGAATGCTCTTCTGGTCTTTAAGTGTGTTATTAGGTCCAAACTTGTAATTCTTACAGCCTGTTTTCCATTAAGGTGGAAAAACAGGAAGCAGTTGAAATATTGTTGTGAAACTGTGGCATGCAAAACTTTGTATCACAACTATATTGCAGCAGTTTATGAACAGTTGTAACACGATTTTTCTGTACCTTGTTTCCAAGTGTGTAGTAAACTTTGTCAACTCTTGTTTACTTTTCGGTATTAGGAAATATATTATATGAAAATACTATTGTAAACTGAAGAAAATTGAGTGATCATCACTAATATAAGCACAAAGATAAAACCATATATACATGTTAGACCTGTGATTACTACCTCAATATTTATGATTGCATTTAAACAAATTAGAAATTGTAGAATGTAAAACCATATTTGAGAATATTTACGAAAATGTACGATAAAAATTGATGTTTTATTATTCCTACTAAGTACTTGACATATTTTTTCGTAGTTTGAGAAGTTTCTTAAAATTTCATACACTTAAAATACAACAGCAGTAAATTAACTGGATAATTTAGTGATTAACGAATCATAAATACACGATTTATTTCATTTTTTTTACTACATCTTTGTAGATATCCAGTTTTTTTTGTTCTTTATTCTCTGAGTACTTACAAAAGAAGCATCAGCAGATGCCACTTCAGTTAAAGATGTATTAATCGATAAATGTCTCGCATTATAGATTGAAGAAGACACTTCATTTACTAGACTTGAGAGTTGCATCAGTAATATTTTATTTCTATGAAGCATATTTTGTATTGCAAGTGAAGCTTAGTTTTCAGTACAATATCTGATCATAAAAATAGTTACCCTACTAATATAATTTGTATGTTAAAGAAGAATTCTGTCTGATAAAGTAGTTTTTAAATAAAACTCTTAAATGCATGTATATAATAATTATAGTATATAAATTTGATAATCTGCGAGGAAATTTTTTTGTGCATTTCAATAAATAGATTTATTATTGTGTGCATGCATATGGAAAGAGACCAATTGGTGGCTTCTTGTTTCAGATATAAACAGTGATTTGAGTGCGATTCAGTTGATGCAGGACTTTAATGTTTACACAGTTTTATTGCTTAGGATGTGATCATACCAAAAATCATTAAAAATTCACCAGTTTGAATCCTTCCTTTATTATTTTTTAAGATTATATCTGAAACTAGAAGCCG
This sequence comes from Periplaneta americana, assembly GCF_040183065.1. Lineage (NCBI taxonomy): Eukaryota > Metazoa > Arthropoda > Insecta > Blattodea > Blattidae > Periplaneta > Periplaneta americana. The sequence continues at coordinate 89,526,053 of NC_091128.1, forward strand.
CCAAGTGGTCCCTTTTCATATAAACACATTTGTTTAATACATATAATTGTGAAAGTAATATTTTTCATTGTAAAAATTATTTGACGAGTGAAAGCAATGTTTCTGTCAGTTATTTTCATTCTAATAAATCAGTTTTATGAAATTTAGGTTAGTACAAAATGTAAAGTATTTGTTATAACAAATTCATCAGGCATTCTTTATATCAACATAAATGGAAAAGACTAAATTCTAGACACTGTAATTTATGTTGTACAGTTTTGTGTAATGCATTGAAGAAAACTCAATGCTCGAAATATTTTTACTGTTAAGGTTGGACATACACAAAATAATATGTAAATAACAGTCTATCCTATTATTATTATTATTATTATTATTATTATTATATTTTAGTAATTTTCCCTTCATCCCTCGAGAACCATAAGCACAGTTTAATTCATTATTGCATGTACTTAAAATACTGGCGTTACTTGTCACTATTAAATCTTATTAACATATACCATACATCAAAACTTATTTACAGTTGTTATCAACAAGAATTCTTCACATACTTCTTCCAGAAGCTAAACCTTGTGGAAATATGGTACATGTATTGTGTGCAAAGTAAAATATAAAAGTGTGTGTGTGTGCGTGTGCTTACATTCAGTATTCTGAATTTTTTTTTAAGCATGATGTGACAATAAGTGTAGCTTTTTATATAATGCCATGTGAGATTAATGTACAAAATAAAGATACTCTCTTGGTTCATAGTGTATGTATTCAGAGAATCTATTTTTTATCATCATAAATAATTTCACGTGATAAAATAAACCCTATGCGTGACCTGTTCTTTTCCTTAATATTCTTGTGCGAGAAACTGATTATCCCACCACTTCATTGGTCGTCCAATAGTTCTTTTTAGGGCTATAATTCATATTTCTTTTAGGTACCGGTATTCTGTTGGGACTCATTTGTCAGTACATGATTTAACCATTCAGATTTCCTGATATTTGTTTATTTTTTAAATTACATTTGCCATTCTTATTTTTTGCATTTGTTTTATAATACAGTAGAAAATTCAGTATTTTAATTTCTGCCACTTCTATTTGTTTCTTTAGTTGAGCTGTCAGTATTTGAGAACCATATAATGTGGAGAGAGCCATCATTTTATGAGATTTAAGATTGTTTCGCTTCTTATTTTCTGGAGTAGTTTGCTTCGTTGTTCCAGTAACTGTTGATATGTATGTAATTTGTCGCTCAATTCATTCTCTCATAAGTAACCTGGTTCCTCTGATTGAGGTTCTGGCTGATATGTACATCTATTATCAGGCAACACATCACACTTGACGATATGTGTCAGATGAACAATTATTAATTGTATGCGTCTGAAGTCTGACTAATGTAATATGTAGCTGGTCGGCAATGTATGCAATGGAGGGGAAAAGGAACTGGCTACCCTACCCCATTATCTCCTGGTCTAGTTGGCATCACTTGTGAGGTTCATATTTATCTTTGGACAGTTCATTCATTTATTTATTTTATTCCATAAATCTTACATGAGCAATGAAGCTTTAAGATGTGGAACAAGTCAAAATTTTACAATATTACAATTACAATTTTTACAAATTTTTATAGTTTTACAATTTAGTAATTTTCTACAATTTTGTGCAATTTTTTACATTTTGGCGAGATGTAGTGAAATGAGGCCTCCACGCTCACCTGATCTGAACCCTCTCGATTTCTACTTGTGGGGCCATTTAAAATTATTGGTTTATTCGTCTCCGGTGCCTGATTTGGAATCCCTTCGGAATCAAATTGTGGCATGTTCTGACGACATACCTACGCAATACTCCTGGAGTTTGGGATCGTGTTCGCAGGTCAATGAGACATCAATGTGAGGTCTGTATTCAAGCAGGAGGTGAAATTTCGAACATCTTCTGTAATGACAACGACCTGCGGAAAGAAAAACGTTCCGGTGAATTTCAATGTTGTGAAGGCCATAACTCGGAACTGAAGCATTTCTGGACACATGTTGTAATGAACTATTTTGATTGTCTACATGTGGGAAATACATACCTGAAATTATGCCCCGTATTTTTGAAACACCCTGTATACTGTGAATTTTATTAGTAACAACAATGTAATTTATTCGTCACAACAATAATTCCTTTCTACAATTCACCTTAAACGCTCTCGTCAACAATTGGATCTTCACTCAACACAGTATTCGTTGTAGCACTCCACCGACGACAATGACAATTTACTTGGACTATTACGCACAACAATGAACTGTTAATCTTAACTAATATTTACAAAGCACTTTACAAATCAGAACTATCAGTTCTCAGTTCACAGTTCTTCTAGCTCAGTCACTCGAGTTCACAGTATCTCGAACCACAGACCTCCAGAGACAGTTCACTGTACTCGAACTCAGGTCCTTCCAACTGCGGTCCACTGCACTCGAACTCAGGTCCCTCCAACTGCGGTCCACTGCACTCGAACTCAGGCCTTCGGATGCTGACGCAGATGCGGACGCACACTCGAGTCGAACTCCGGTACACAAGTCTGGCTTACTCACTGACTGAATAACTGAAAACTGCTGTCATTCCTTTGCGTCCGTAATTTATAACCACAGCGACGTAGCCTCGAAGGTTCCACGCGTCTCTAGAGATGGCACTCCAGAAAAAGCCAGAGCCCTCTCCTCTCTACCAGCACCAGATGCGTGCGCACTCTCGCTCCACTCTCTCGCGTTGGACCTTTCCCCTCAGAGTGAACCGTAAGTAATATCATTAATTTTAAGGGGTTACTCTTTGAGATATTTCAAACAAAAAAATTTAATACAATTTTGCTCGTTCTTGCTTCCTTTCTGAGAAAAAAGTTATTTTATATTAAACGTTTCATAGCATATTTTGGGAAAGCTACTGAATTAATTCCCAATATACTCAGTTTAAGAGAGCAGTGTATTATGATAATAAAGTCCGGATTTCTAAGCACAATAAAACAATAAAATAAGCACGAAAAATGGTGAAAATAAGCAAAAACGAATACACGGAAACAGTAAAATAAACACGAAAAATGGTGAAAATAAGCAAAAACAAATACAGTGAAACCTCTCCTTACAGACACCCCCAAGATACGGACACTCCTCATATACGGGCAGATTTTTGTCCCAACTGAAATATATATATATTTTTTTTATCCAATGCCACCAGGTTGTCTTTACGACATTTCTTGTCTTCTCTCCTGGCTGTGGCTTAATTGTAACCCACTTCTGAGGTTGGGGCGCCTGGAAGGCGGAGTTACATTACCCCGATGATGTGATAGGATGATTATGATAATGTAGTGCCAGGAGAGGTCTTAAATCTAAACTTAACTTAAATTCCAGACCATGGACGAACATAGGAAATATAGAAATAATGATAAATTTAACTCTCGTTTACGAACACTCTCAGACAATGTCACGGACAGCTGTTTCACAATCCTAAAGCTTGCTTTATCCTGACTGCGGACAGAACTTGAATTTCAAGAACTAATGTGTTACAAAAATGGAAAATTTAAGTTTTGAGAACTGTACAGAAATTCCTCAACATGAAAGGAGACAATAAGGGTCTCGTAGGCTACCACTAGCCCAGCTGGCTAACCCTTGTTAGCTGGAAGCAGGTGGATAAACAGTCATAAAATTTAACCTGTCTGATGGGTCCAGGTTTCTGCAATCGTGAAATTGTATTCTACACATGATAGGGTTAGTAGGATTATTCTCTTCATTTCAATCCGTTGTTCTGTTTCGAGAGACATGACACCTGAATGTAAAGGTTAAATTGAAAACTGTAAATTATATTACTGCATAACTGTAGACCTAAAATAAAATTGCATGGCAAAGTACTGTATTTTCCTTTCTTGGTCTTATCTACTGTCGTTCAAAGTTGCAAAGAATTTATTGTAGTATACTGTATTTAGAATTAAACTACAGTAATACATTTCATTTAAAGCATGAAGGGGTAAATATTGCATATTATAAATTTACTGTTAGATTGGAGAGCCTCCCTCCCAGATTGTTACGTCCCTTCTACGTCTGTAAATGAGAGGTTTCACTGTACACGGAAATATGATAAATTATTTGTTTTGTAGAACACTTACCTTATTGAATGCTGTTGCAGTATATAAGGAAGGTCATCCTGAGATTTTCCTATGTGAAACTCCAGCGTCTATCAGTGAAGAATAATTTGTAAAGTGAAAATGTTCTTTCCACATCACAGGCGCATGTGAAAAGCACCACAGTTCTTCTTCGATGAATTCTCTTCAATATCTGTTTCTTCACCAGGAAACTTTTTAGAAATTTGACATAGTGTTTCGTAACCGGAATTTTTCTGTAATACCTGACTGAGTTTGTCGAACGCAATTTTTGCAACCCCACGTGTTTCTGAAGATAATGTTACCGAAATTTCGTTTATCAGAGAAAGTGAATGTTCCAAGGAATTATTTCGAGTTCCAACTGCTTTAAAATTTCGGGTATTTTGGAAAAAAGGTTATGGATGTACTGAATCTTTTCTTGGCTGCTGTTTTTAGCAAAACATTCATGGGCTGTGGCAATGCTGACTGCATCTTTTGCATTTAGGAAATTCAAAACATTTTTCACTAAACTGAAAAGTCCCACGTAGTATGAAACAGCCTGTAACCATGTACCCCATCAAGTTAAGACTGGCTGAGGTGGTAAAGACAAATTTGGAAGGAGTTCACGAAATTTTTAAATTTTAATCGGTGACTTTATAAACACTTTTTTACGCTGGAAACAAGAAGATCCACGTCTTTATACTGGCTCCTAACAGTTTCAGCGACACGATCTAAACCGTGAGCAAGGTATGCCAAGTGATCTAATTTAGGATAAAGAACTTTTAATCCAGCTCCCACTTTAACAATATATGGAGCAGCACCACTGAGAAATAACAATACATCTAATGTTATAGCAAGGATAGCTGCTTTTGCATCTAATAGCATTACACCCTCCTCAAAAGTTATCAGTTCAATAAAGGAAATTTTGCAAGCTTGAAAGGACAACTAAAATTTCATCATAAAAATTAATAGAAGTGTTTGAATCTAATTTTCTATCAAAAGTACAGTATGTATGTATCAATGCCTACCCACTTCACTTTACGTGATTCGGGTCCACATATTGCAGATAGACGGCAGGATTGTGACCCATTTTCTAGTTGTACACCACTTCAGCAGGCCACACTGTACATGATGTGTAACTGTGGAGAGTTATGTCGTGTACTAGGGTGAGAGTATATGTAAGTATTCGTGTAAGTGTAGTGTCTGGAATGAGTGATGATGAAGGGAGAAGGGGAAACCCGGTGCCGGCACATAGCCTACTCCTGTCGAATAGCACCAAGGGGGCTGCCAGACTTAATGTCCCCATCCAATAGACGAATCACTATCAACAGTGACCATGCCTTCTCTTCATATGCACTGCGGAGAGATTTGGGATTTAACCCAGGCATATTGGTGCACAATCTGGTGATAAGAAGTTGCGCACTGGCATCTCTCCTAGCCCCGAGGTAGAAATTTCTGACCCCGCCGGGAACCGAACCCAGGCTAGATAGTTCTGTCAAAGATAATAAGGGATTATATTGTATCAGCACCAGCATCTCTATGACTTGGTAAACAAGATCCATCTGTAAAAATATGTAATCACTCACTGACAAGATAATTCAAATTTACAGTTTCTAAAGATAATCTTAAAATATCAAATTTCTTAACATCTGCTAAAGTTATATAATATTCAATATTACATAACTCGAAAGGATTGTGTTTTATTAGTAAGGTTTTCTTTATGGGAAAACAACTCTGCTACACTTACATGATGCTCGTCAGTGCTTTTTTTTTATGGAGGAAAAATGTGGTGGAACTCTATCTAGAATATTTTATAACAGACTGAAAGATGATTACTGTCCAGTGCACGGGAATTTTTTCGTTTTTAACCTTCTCTTCGTCCAACTAAGACTTTCAAGGTCTAAGCGGAATTCAAAGAAAAATTGTGTTAAAGACAGTCATTCATACATTTTTCGGGTCTATGATGAAAAATGTAAGAAAAAAGTGTCAGAATGCTGTTCTGGCATGTTCCACCAAGAAAAAAGGACTGGTGCTTATAATCCAAATAATACTCGTATTAAAATAGTATGAAATACAATGGAAATAGAGAATTTAATGCTCATTCATGATATTGGAGTTACGAAAAATCGAATAATGCTGGTAAAATTATAGAGAAATTGTGATTTGAACTACATTATATGGTACTAAAGTTTCTAGTTGAATATGTCTAAAATATTTTTGGTCTTTTTATTTTTTGTATTTACAGAATTACACAATTAAAAAAAAAACACCCGACAGATTGGCCATTTACAAATATGAATATAACCAAGAACTTTATGTAACAAAATTAAAGCAATAAACAAATAAATCAAAACCTCTTACATCATGTGTATGTGTGTGTATATATATTAGCCTTATTCACAGTTATCATTTGAAGCTTCTTGATTGAACTGGAACATTACCTTATTGAGGTGGTTTACAAAGTTTGTGTTAAAATATTTACTGATATACTGACATTTTAAATTGCTTTTTGTTTTGTCCTCTTTGGCAAGCTAAACTATGACTTTATTCTAACAGTGAATTAAAAATTTTAATTCACTATTACAAATTTTAAATTACTCTCTGCTTGACAACTAACATATTACCAACAATAAAATTCACACATTCATACATTATCATTTCTTCACAACCAAGACATTACCAAGAAAAATTAAAATTTTCTTACATGCTGTGATTTATATATCAGTAGGGGAGACTGTTGTACTTCAAACATTTTTCACAGTTTATTTTTTTCAATTTTTGGAAATTAAATTCTTTTAATGAAAAAGTGCTTGAAATAATTATTGAAGATTCCTTTACAACTTCCTTATTTATTTTCCTGTTTTGCAGATTTATTAAGAATGGAAAAAATAAAATGATGGGATATGTAATGTGTTTAAAGGTACAACAGGTTCATGTACCTTTGAACATACTCTCTTGTATCTTGGAACACATGGAATATAGGTGGGAATATAGCTGTAAAAACTCAATCATAATTAAACTGTATTTTCCATATAAAACAGTGCAGGCTTGTCCAATTGAGATTTTATTTCCCGAAGGAGCTATAACTGCTTCAACAGCTTTCTTCAAGGCATCCGGATTAATTGGGGTCTCTTAACTCCAGACGTACTTCGTGGCATGATCTTAAAATAAAACAAAAATAGATAGTATCGTGTACCTTGGAACATGTTCCATGGTACAAGATATTTTGTGTTCAGAGGTACAAGAGGGTGCACGTTTAAACAAATATGGCTGCCAAAATTAGAGGTTCGAATAAAGCATGAAAATTAATATATGTCATTACCAGACATCGGATTCTAGGGCAAATGCCTATTTTGTTTCTTTAGGAGAAAAGTAAAAATAATTATTAATATTTGTGTTTCATGGAAATTGAAAGGTATTCAAAGAGTTTTATAGTGCCCTAAAACGGTTATTAGAGCCTAATTTGTTAATATTCGCCTAAAAATGCCTAACTCACTGTAAAGTTTCGCATTTTACTCTTACTTTTTATAATTTATACATGCATTCACTGCGAAATTTAAGGCATTTAAAAAGTGGAAAGTTTGCTTCACACCGGCATGAAACCATTGATAAAGGAAACAAAATGTTTTGTATCTCATGACACTCGCAATAGATTTCACCGAATTTAACATGTTTGGAGGCATAAATGCCGACAAAGAACCAACCTTAGTTTTGAAGCAGGCAACAATCACAACATGTGCTGCTACCGATTCAGAGATATACTAGGCTATACTATAAAAATTACTGTTTTCGGTCTGAAACCGATTAGCTGTACTGCCCTTCAGAGTGTCATAAAAATCACAATTTTTGGAGAAAGAGTGTTTTTGAAATATTTATGAAAAGTCGTAAAACTGCGAATTAGTAGGGTAAACCGTTACAAAATATTTAAAAGAATGGCCCTCCTAGTGTTAACACTACCAGGAAATGCAACAATAAGTGGAACTTTGTATTTTGTCCAATTGAATCTCAATAACAACGGTTCATTTGAATGCTCGTTAACAGTTGCTCTTTCCCTCACCTTATTTGTGTTGAGAAGTTTTGAGCGGTAGGACGTTTTCCTGTGAAGTTTAACGCGATAATGCCGAAAAATATAAGTGCAAAATCTACATTGATCCGGCAATGGCTAACAGAATATTCAGAATTCACTTATGATGGAAAAATAATATTCTGCAAGATTTGTAGCAAACAGGTATGTAACAATAGTTGAAATATATAAATTCTATTAATTTTAATGAGTAGACCTATAATATTTATACATTGACTGAGCTATCCTGAGGTATAATTCTTTTTAAGACCACTACACTTTAACCTTTTAAACTCCGATAGTTAAAGTATTTGCAGGTCATTAAAATTTTGATTGTTCGAACCCACTAACTTTGCGATAGAAATACGGCAATACAACAATTAGGATTTTATTTTAATTCAGTTTACTTTACATTTTTAGATTTCGCAAGAAAAGAAATGCCACCTAAAGCAGCATGTGCAAGGAGCGGCTCATAAGGCTAAAGCTCAGCAGAAAAATCAACTGCAACAAACTTTACTAACACAGTCTACTTCATCCAATCTCAGCAGCAATTTCTATGCTGATTTAACCAGAGCGTTTGTTGCTGCTAACACTCCCTGGAATGCAATTGAAAATCCGGTTTTAAGACAGTTTTTACAAAAATACTGCAAACAAAATATCCCATCTGAGTCGACCCTAAGAAAAAATTACTTAGACAGAATATACAATGAAACTTTAGCTTCCATTCGGGAGGATATAGGTGATTCTTACATATGGGTCTCTGTGGATGAAACCTCAGATCCTATGAATAGGTATATAGCAAATATGGTAGTAGGAAAACTTAGTCCTGATGGACCTTCGATTCCACACCTCGTATGTGTTAAGGAACTTTCGGAAGTGAATAGCCAAGCCATTGCTTATTTTGTAAATAAAGGCCTACAGTCTTTATACTCAGGTAATATAGACGATTCTAAAGTTCTGTTGTTTTGTACTGATGCTGCCTCATACATGGTTGCTGCAGCTCCGCTTCTTAAAACATTTTATCCTAACCTCACGCATGTAACCTGTCTAGCACATGGCCTTCACAGGGTTTCTGAAACAATCCGGAATGAATTTCCTCTTGTCAATTCGTTTATTTCTAACACAAAAAAAATGTTTTTGTAAAGCCCCATCCAGGATTTCAATATTCAGAGAGAACTTTCCAGATATCCCACTCCCACCTCAGCCGGTTGTTACACGATGGGGAACCTGGATTCAGTCAGTGGTGTATTATTCTAAGTATTTTAAAGAAGTGGTCACAGTTATTGATAAATTACCTGAAACTGATAGTGCAGCGTGTGTGAAAGCAGTGAAAGATTGTCTGAATGACTCACGAGTGAAAAACAATATTGCCTACATAACATCAAACTTTTCTTTCATACCTGCAAGCATTGAACAATTAGAACGTGAAAAACAATCTCTTTGTAGCCAAATAGCAATAGTAAAGGAAGCTCAAGTGAACATACATTCTGCTTTGGGCGAAACTGGGAAAAAAGTTAAAAATAAGTGGGACAACGTATTAAATAAGAATGTAGGATTTTCACTGTTGGAAAAAGTATCAAGAGTGATATCGGGGGAAAGTGTAAATGTTCCAGTAAGTATTGATGTTTCTATTGTACCTAATTTAAAATTTGCGCCTCTCACATCAGTTTCGGTTGAAAGAAGTTTTTCTGCTTTTAAAATGATTCTCAGTGACAAAAGGCAAAGGTTAACTGTGAAGAATTTAGACAAAATTCTGGTGGTGTACTGTGCAGATAATTATAATAAAGTCTGAGCATGGAACTGAATTTCAATAACTTAAAATGAGTAATCTTGATATCAATAATCATTATTTCATTAGTTTCAATATATTAAATTTGTGCAGCTCTGTTTATAAATATAATATAGTATTCTTTTTTAATGTTTAAACATACTTTTTTGTGCGTATTTTAGTGTATAACTAAACATTTTAGTGAAAGAAATAAGTATGATACCTTGATGTGCCTAAAATGCCTATTTTCATTAAAATAGAGCCTAATTTTACAAATTTTGAGCTTATTTTAGGCGCCTAAAACTGCAATTTTTATTGCCTAAAAATCCGATGTCTAGCTCATTACTCATCAGATGGTAGGGAACACACCGTACTTGATTAATAGTCACAAATACAATTTGGTCTCGTGTTAGAAAACATATAACAATGAACGAAATATTTACTTTTGGTACTAAAAAAATTGTTTTGTCCACAGAACTCACACTTTGCAATAAATCAAAACGAAACTATGACCAGAGCTACTTAGCAGCTATCTCTACATTACTTCAGTTTGAGCCCTCTAGGTAGCAGCAAAAAATTAGAAACAAAAAGTGTTCAAAGGTACATTATGCTGAAGATACAACAGTTTCCCCTAATGTATAAATTATTGTATAGCACATGAGAATAAACAGATTTTATGCGCTCATGGAAATTGTCACCCTCAGCTTCGCTTCAAGTGCTAAACTGTCCACTCATAGATAAAATGTAAGGTTACTCTCTTATATCACAAATTACTGTTATCAGAAGATATTCATTAAAACATTCTTTATTACAAAGTAAAAACACTACAACAAACATGTTACTGTCTACAATATAAATTACAAAAGCTTCTTCCATTATTTAAAATCATGAAATGCAGACTATCTTCAACATGGACAGTCAAAGCCTTCTTTTGCTATCATCGGCTTCCAAGTTCTTTGTATTTTCGACTTGAAATAGTGATGGTGTAATTGCATATATTTTGTTTACTTCAATATTATCTTTGGACATAACAATGCCAGGTAATTTTAATTCAATATGAAAGCATGTCTGAGCGGTAATTTTGTTCTCTTAGAAGCTGAATTTACAACACTCTTAGGTTTATTTGATGTATAGCCTTTTTTTCCTTTAGATAGCTTTCTCGTTTCTTGTTTCATTTCAATACTTTCTTCTGGAGAAGATGAAGGTACAATTATACTTATTTTATTCACGTCAGTATCCTTTGGGGGAGGTGACTCTGGTACAAGAGTATCATCAAGAATATTACTTGTTGATGATGGTGAGAAGAGGAATGATGCACAATTCTTAGTTCTTCCTACACTGTTCTCTTCCTTAACTTGTTTCAGTGCATTATCTTCATTATCATGTAATCCTTCTACACTATGAAGAGACAGACTTTCCATGGCTGTAACAAATGCTCCATCCTGTTTTTGTTGTACAGATGACGTACTCAAATTAGAATTCTCTCTTCCTTTCACCTGTCTTTTAGTCAATGCAGATATTTTCTCTGAACCATCATATAGTGTCAGTTTCGTCTTTGTCTTCGTCTTTGCAGTTTCTTTAATGTTAACAAAATGAGACAGTTTCAGTTTTTCTACTTTGCCGTCTTCTTTTTCATCATTTTGTAATTTTTTGCAGTTATTTCTCTCTGGTGAAAAAGATATATTCATTTTATTTCCAGCATTTCTGTCACTAAAATGAGTTTTCTTCATTCTTGAATATGTTACAGAAGGTTTAGTTACTGTCATGTCTTGAATAATTTCTGATGTGGTTGAATTCACATTTGATGTTACTCTCTGTTTTGAAACTGGTGTAACCGTTTCTGTACAAAATATTTCATCACTACAGAACATATCTAGATCAGATTCACTTTCATTTACAGATTTGATATTTTTAGAACATGACTTTTGTTTAATTTTTCTTTTTGAAGAAAGAGGTATTTTTAGAACAGGGCTGTCAATGGTGAATTCAAGTGCCTGACAAACTTTCGAAAGTGATTCATGCTCAGTTATAGTACGTTTTGACCGGAGATTTCTCTGAGTAAGAGGTGATGTTTTTTTCCTTGCTGTTCGTACAGTCTTTCTCTCTTTCATATTACTATTTCGAGGTTTAGTTTTTTTATCTGTAACAGGTGAATCCTCATAGACAGTCACTTGTTTTGGCTGATTGCACTTTGCAACACGAATCCTATTCTGGACAGATTTAACACTAGATTCTCCTTTATTCTCTTTATCTTCAATCTCGTCTTCACCACCAGGCAGGAATAATTTCCTTGGTTTTCCTATCACTGTACGATCATCAACTTCATTTGAATTACAAGTAGACAAAGGTACAGGAAATATTCTTACTACCGACGAACTTGGATTCAAGGGAGTCTTTGCAAATTGATCTGCAAGTTGAAGATTTGCTGATGCGATGTGTGATGCATACTGATCTTCTTCCTCGTCTTCTACTGTGAGAAGAGGAAAGAAAGCATTAGCAAAGATAATAAATAACGAAAGAGAAAAAATGCAGTTTATTACATGTGCAAACATTAATTTGAGATAAATGATTGTCCTACAATTATTTTGCTCTTTTAATACAGTTCTTAAAATAACTAGAACAATAACTGATTCAAGCAAAGAAAACATGACCTAGTAGGACAGTACAGGAAAGAAAGAAGATAAACAGAAACTAAAACTCATGCCAGTGAAATGTGATGGTGATTATGATCACAATGATGAGAATAATGACGATTACAATGATGATACAGTAACAGCTATTTGAACAGATGGTCAAGATGAATTGATAATTGGTAATATTGTTTTCATTTTCCAAGGAAATTACCTTACAACCTTCAAAACATCACAAAATAATTTCGTTAAATTCTCTCTGCCTGAAGTACCGTATTTTCTCGAATATCCCATGCCCTCAATAAGCAGTACACCATTTTTTAAAGGGAGAAAAGCAAAAAAGATACAAAAATAAAACTTTTAACAAATGTATTCACGACCAATTAAAAGCAATTAAACACAATACAGTTCATACAAACCTGGCTTTCAGGTAGTAGCTCCCTGTAAAGCAGGTTTGAATAATTTCAAGGAAAAATTGTTCTGGGGCCGGGTATCGATCCCAGGACCCTTCACTTAGCGCGCAAATGCTCAACCGACTGAGCTACCCCAGGAACTATACACTCATAGTTGAGTTCTGGCATCTTGTCAGCTCATTTGAGTCATGTGGATATAAAGGAAAAATTGTGACAGTGTTGTGTATAGTTCCTGGGGTAGCTCAGTCGGTAGAGCGTTCGCGCGCTAAGCGAAGGGTCCTGGGATCGATACCTGGCCTCGGAACAATTTTTCCTTGAAATTATACAATACAGTTCAGTTAACAATAAATTTTTAATAAATTTTATCCTGAAACAGCACACATTACAAACCCATCCTATGCACATCATTGCACGCATATCAGTTGTCTTGCTTAATCAGCTATTTACACACGATATTCTGCAATATTAATGGCATGCGTCAGTAAATTAACTACCTTTATTTTGTATGATTCTAAGAGTTATATTCTAATAAATATCTATCATTACTAAAGGGCGGAAAAATATGCGTTTTGCCTTAAGTTAGTGTCAATGGACTATGCTGTTATCATTCACTTACATAAACAAAGGCAAGAGAGTACAGTCTGGTAATGAGAACCTCATCACTCCATTCAATTGATCTATAAATACTGGAATGAAGTTGTAATATAGTTATGATGATTTAAAAACTTATCTCAAATGTTAACTGCTACCATCTGGATGATTAAAGGATGCATGACACTGAACCACAATATACATCTGTAAATTAACGATAGAGAAAGTTCGACGCCTCTCGCTCAAACAGTTTTTCAACATCGAAAAGCTTCTTTCAGTGTCACAAGATGTTAGAGGTACGTTTCTTGCTGTTACAATGCCACTCTATGTAATATTTCCTACGTATTTTAATTTCACATTTGCACATTGTACAGAAAATATTTTCCCCTTGTGGAATCAAAATCCCTCTTCCATATTTATTTCTTAGACTGTTTAATTTTCGACTTAGGCATTTTCAATCACTTTTATACAACACTACCATCTGCAGAAGGGCACCATACGACTAGAAGTTGACACTGAACTTCATTTGTTGGTTCCTACTTGTATTGCTGGCCTCTCGTAGTGCATTTATGTTATTGTGCATTTACCTGTGACGTCATCCATACTTCAGACCAAACTAACCTGTATCGTGTGGTAACACACTTTTTTCTGTCCTCTAAATTAACTTATTCATTCTGCGCTGTTTTCATCACCACCATCATCATTGTCGCCCGGGCAATCGTCTTACTCTCACTTCTCCATATACAATCGTCCTCAATTTATCCAGTTGATCGGAGACGCTACATTTTTTTAAGCTCTTTTCAACAAGGGGAAGCGATATGTTTGTCCATGAATCATGAATCCGCAGAAAATATAAGATGCACAAACTATACACTTATCACACGTGAACTTGATTCTGACACACGTAGAGTAGAGTCCTGATTATCTGGCAAGGGCAATCCAGATAAGAAAAAATCTGGATAATACGAAGGGTGAAAGTGCTATGTGGTTTTGATCCTGTAATCTTAAAGGGACAGCACGTGAAGATAATGGCATGAGCTCCTACTTTCAGATTTGCAAGGGAGGAGAATCGGGCAATATTGCCAATTTTATTTCCAATAAGTCACACAATGTATACACGTATATTTCGGAAAAAAAAAAAGTGCGCAGGGTATTTGAGAAAATACGGTAGTATATAACCATTCAAAGTAGTTTTTAATAAAAAATTTAAATTGACATCACTTAATTCTTCTATTAACACGAAAAAATGTATTAATTACTTTAATAATTTCATAAACTAAATTACTTACTCTTCTTTGTAGCTGGTGCAAGAATTTTAGCTTGTTTAATACATAATGTCTGATTCATAACATCTACTGCCAAATGAGGGTACATCATTTTCAATTTCTGCATCTCTTGCAAAGCATTAGAATTTACTTTCAAAGCTAAGTCGTAGGAACTGCTTGCACCCAAAAAATCTGCATAACTTTTTGTCACATGGATGTAACCTGAAACACAATTAAAATATTAATTTAATTTTGTAGCATAACTGCAAGGTCACATATTCAAACTCATGGTGACAATAACTAAACTAAGCCTACAATATTATAATGACCTATCGTTATCCTTGGATCAAATGGTTTCAATGCTTGTCATTAAAATCGAGGTTCTCAGGTTTAAGTCACACTGAAGGTGGTAAAAATATTTGTCATGTCTTTCTTTGAATATAAGTAAAGCCCGGAGGCATTTGTAATAAATTTATTACGATTATCAATAAATAATGAAAAACAATATATAAAAATACTGTTTGAAGTTAAAATCATACAAGAATCATCGACAACTAAATGTATATCATAATAGATATGTACATCAGTGGTGATTCCTCCATGAAGAATATGAGGATGATCCTACAGTTTAATTTCGTGTCTCTTAGGATAGAAAACATTTTAATTACAGATTTTTATTTTCAATGCGTCCCAACGTATTAATTTCCTTTAAGCTTCCCCTTTCTGTCATGAGTTGTCGCTACTGCACAGCTCAGAAATAATTTCCGAGGAACCATACAAATATCTTATAGCAAACAGTATTTCTAGCAGTGAAGTTAGTGGACAGGGGAGGGTGCAGAGGGCGGAGTAAGGCTTTAGTTTAGCCACGTTTGAGGATATGACCGCGTATCCTAATACTACGACCCTTCTTTCTGGGTGGTGGAGATGCTGTCAAAGACTACAATAAGAATTTTCAAGTACCTTTATAGCCTCCTTAAATGCAGTTCATTGGTCATTTTAAAAGAACAGAATAAACAAAATAATAAATAATTTAAAATGATATAATATAAAAAACAAAATTACATAAAAATAAATAAAATAAGCTATAATAAATACAAGAATTAACAGGACTTTCAGATGACAGGACAGCCGAAAGAATATCTGAAGTTGTATTTCGTTTAGAAGAATTTAACTGTAGAAAGAAATTAATTGCGCAAACGTACAACAGAACATCGGTAACTATTGGGCAGTACAATGGCTTAGGAGCCATATTCGCAACTAAAAAGGGGAGGAGAATTGAACTTCACTACTAATAAATTGTAAATTCCAGAATGGTGAGTCAAAGACTAACATAGGCCAACTTGTATTTATTTTGCATGCTCTATTATTATTATTATTATTATTGTTATTAATATTATATTATTATTAATATTAGTTTCTGTCTTGGTCATCAGTCGTCAATCCTACATACAAAAAATATCATGAGTCGCCACTGATGTACATCAATAAGAAGAATCAAGAGTATCAGTATTACCTAGTTTTAAAGGATGAAGCAAAAGTGACAAATACTCTTTGTTTTCAGTCTGATCTAATGTCAGTTCCTCAATTTCATAAATCAGCTTGTTGATGATATTCTTTTGTAGATCCAACAGTTGCTGATAGAGTTGTATCCCACCTTCAAAGAACTCTAGAGCTCTCTCTAGTTCAGACTGATTTCTGTATAGCTGAGCCTATAAAATAAATTAAACAAATGTAGATCGAAAAAGTTTAAATACATTACCAATGCTTCATGTAACTAAACGACCAAATTAAACTAAATATATCCTGAAAAAGATTAAGCGGCACTAATTCAATCAATATCCTGAATAACTGTCAATAATAATAATCACAATCAATCATATAGTGCCTATAAAATTACAATCTACACACCACATGATATATCACAAATCAAATACATAAACAAATATAGACATTACCACAAACGTAAAAACATAACTAAAAAAAAAAAAATCTTTTAATTTTAATCTTAAATTTCAGAAGTACATTTTATATTCACCTTCATATCGTAAATTATTTTAAGGGTAGGTGGTACACCATGGCAGGTTAAAATATAATGTGTATGTGTCCTGATCCATTTACAAAAATCTCAATCAATACAGAAACCATCATTATATAAGTGTACCAAATTTCATCGTCCTAGGATTGGTAGTTTTAGAGAAAATCCAAAATAAAGATAGCAATACCATTAAGTACGAGAAAAATTCGTACCGGCACCGGGAATCGAACCCAGGACCTCTCAGCCGTGCGCGCTGAGTGCTCTTAACCAACTGAGCCATGCCGGGACATGATCCACGACGCCGGCCAAACTCCTTTCTGGGTTCGATTAAGGAAGAAAGATTAAGATAGGAAGGATCCTAATAATTATAGAGGTATTAGTGTTATGTCCTCTATAAGTAGAATTTTTAGTGCAATTTTAAAGGATAGATTAGAAATAGCAATTGAGGGAAGAATATCTGAGGATCAGGCTGGTTTTACTGCACGTAGATCTTGTATGGATCATATATTTGATATAAGACAGATCACTGAAAAATCATATGCTAAAGCCCAAGAAATTCATTTAGTTTTTATCGATCTTGAGAAAGCGTACGACTCTATACCAATTAACAATCTGTGGGGAGCAATGGAAAATATTGGCATCGGGACATCTCTGATAACAGTAATTAAAAAATTATACAAGAAGAGTCGAGCTGTAGTCAAGGTAGGGAAAAGGCTGTCAACTCCATTTCCAACAACAAAGGGTCTGAGGCAAGGATGTGGCATGTCCCCATCCCTCTTCAAAATATATATTCAGCAAGTCTTAGAGAGATGGAATCGATCGTGTAAAGGTATGGGAGTTCCAATTGGACATGAAACAATACATTCTCTACTATTTGCAGACGACCAGGTATTAATTGCTCAGTGTCGTGAAGATGCTAAGTTCATGTTGAGGAGGTTGATGGAAGCCTTTGATATAGGAGGTCTTTGCATTAATATGAATAAAACTGAATACCTCATTGTGGGCAATAGTGGAAGAGATATTATCCTACCGCAAGGAACAATTAAATCTGTGAGACATTTTAAGTATTTGGGGTCTATTATCCAAGAGTCTGGGAGCTGTGAAGCAGATGTAGATCACAGAGTGCAACAGGCAAGAAGGGCAATAAAGATGCTGAATGGGGTACTGTGGAGTAGATCCATTTCCAAACAAATGAAGAAGAGAATTCTATAGTTGAATCTATACTAACATACGGGGCAGAGGGATGGGCACTTGTTGAACGTCAGAAGTGTAAGATACAAGCGACAGAGATGGAGGGAATAAGAAGAGCTGCTAGAGTATCCAGACTGGAAAGGAGAAGGAATGAGGATGTGAGGCAAATGATGGAGATGGAAGAGTCGGTAATTGAAAGAATCGAAAAACGAACTCTTCAATGGTATGGCCACGTAAAAAGGATGAAAGAAGGAAGATGGCCAAAGATTATTCTGGAATGGTCACCTCGGGGAAGGAGGAAGCATGCGAGACCAAGAAAAACATGGAAAGCCGGTGTCATGCAAATGATGAAGGACCGACATATGCAGGAGGAGGATTGGCGGGATCGAGAAGGATGGCGGAAGGGAATTCAGGGCAACCGCTGAAGAGTGGAAGAGCCCACAAAAGAAAAAGAAGAAGAAGAAGACTAGTTCATACTAGCCATGTAATATGCAATGAGGTGGGCGAGACCTCATTCATATTCGATACATAAAGATAGCAAATTTAACATTGCGGAGATAGGGTGTACCACCTCCCCTTAAGATAGGATCACACAAGAACAATATAATATTGTAAAAAATATAATGCACATCACATGGTAAAACTTCATTTAAACGTTTTAAGTTTCTCACTTACATGTTTTTCTTTTCTGAAATCTCGGCAAAGTTATAGCTGTTATAGGTGGTAGTTTTCTTAGTTTAATTATTTTTCCTACTCCATTCCTATATTTTCCATGTTAATTTATTTCAGTTATACGTTTTTCACACTTACATGATCGTATTTTAAACTGGTACAAAACTTCATTTATACGTTCTAATTAAATTTTCTTGAAATTTGGTTTGCCATGTAACTAAAATATAGGAACGCGAAAATCATGTATTTACGCCATCAAATATAATACATACACCAATTTTTTTATCGTAAAAAAAAAAAAAAATAAAAAAAAAAAAAAACTGGAGAATATAATACGCATCTGTGTGTGCTAAAAAGCACTCAAGATTAAAATTGAAGACCAACATTTCAAATATGCTAAGTGCCAATTCTTAATTTCATTTTATTCAATCTAAGGAAGGAACATCCATATGAGAATATAATCATACTAAATTGAAGAGTCCACTGCAAGAATGATGGATGTCACTTTCTTGTCGAAAATGAACCACGACTGTCAATGCATAGCTTAAGACATATAGAGTGTACATAGAGAGTTATATGGCATTAACACTGATAGTCATTGTCCAGTAATGATCGGAAAATCACAGTTAAGCTTTGAGCGCTAAGTATTTCAAACTTTCAATTGCTTCTCCTGCAAAATGTATTCCAAATGACATCCATCATTTTTGCAGTGGACTCTTCAATTGTCTAATTTAAACAGGAAAATTAATAAACAAGATAAACAGTGACTACTTACAGTTATTTCCCACAGTCATATATTGTTGTGTAAGTATTGGAGTGCAAGAGGTCAAATGACTTTATTGTCAAATGCCTGGCATTAGAAAACAACAACATTGTTGTGTAAAGTATACATTTAATAATTTACCCACAACAAACTTAGTGATGATAGCAAAGCACTGGTTCGTAAAAAAATTAACTCGTCTTATATAGACAATTTTTTAGTATGTTTATTAAATATGCATAATTTACCAATACATTTCACATGTAATTTTGTCAATCATTTTTAATCATTTAATGTTAATTCATGCTTGTTTTAAACTTTTATACTTGTTTATTGCAATATGTTTAACATGGATTTACTTTCTTTTATATAGATATCTACTATATTAGTCTGATGATGCCCATAATAAGAGCGAAAACGTTCACTAATACCGGTATGTATTAGTAAAATAATTTTTGATATTTTGCTACAATAAGTAAGTCAAAGAATGAACAAGCAAGACTTTACATTTTCGTATTATCAATTATTTATTGGAATACACATAAAATGAATTCAAAATTCAAACTTAAATTGTCTTTGTCGTAGCTCAACTGTAAGTGACTCATTTGTGCGCCAAAAGATGGTGTTGTAGGTATTTCAACTTGCATTTCGCAGTGTGTTTTTCATCAATATCTCAGAAAGTTGTTTTAGGCACTTAGCACATTAAGAATGTTAGGTCCTCAAAATTATATTATGAAGACAGGTTATAAAGGCACTCTTGTTATGCATCATAATCACCCTCATTTGTAATATCAAAGCTGGAACTCCTAGTCGATAGGTCTGGGTTGGTGTCAGAACATTGATTGACAATGACTAACGTCATGCTACTCTTTCAACAGTAATTATTGTGGTAAATTATTTTGGTTTAATTAAAGACGCGCAATTGTTGAGAGTTACATTCATAAAATCTCACAATAAAAGAAAAAAAATGTTATTAAGTAGTTCTAGTAGTTAAAAATATTATTAGTGATTTTTGTCAAAAAATGGACAAGAAATTAGGAATGAAAAGTGCGCAAAAGACGAGAAAACACGAACTCCTTGTGGCCATTTCTGTCAGCTGTTTCTCACCATATCTTGTAATGTAAATAGAGCGTTAATTTTAATTTGAGTTTGAGTGACTGAATATAAAACACACCCCAGTTTCTGAAGATGTAATTTTGCCACAAAAAAAGGTGCCTATTATAATTACGTAAATATGGTATAATGTGTGTTCATTGTTAAGATGTGGCTGGCTTTGAAATTTCTGGAAATTCGAAGTTGTCCATTCTTGTTTCTGCACGTACTAGCTTCAGTAAATTGGTTATGCGCCAGTGGGAAGAAATGGAACATTTTAAACAACGAGGATGTAGATCCAAAGCTGTGACCACACTGAATACAACTATTCTAACACCCCTCCAAACTGAAAATATTTTTACAGTAGACTCAACCTGATATGACGAGAAGGTTGCTGATTTGTTTTTGAATCCCAATGAGTGGAAGAAAGAGGAAGTGTGTTTCTAACAGACTTTTTTTTATAAAATAATCACATGTTATCAATTATCCTATTTCACATACAATCAAATGTCATTTCAGTTAACGTTTTTTCTTCAGATCCCCATAAAAACATATAAATGAAGTATTACTGTATATACAGTATATTTTCTGATAATGGAGGGTACTTGACTTTTCGTCATTCACCCATATGAAGTCAGATGTGTAGACCAATTTACCGACAGAGTTGTTGCCCAGGCTGCACCATAGGTGGCTGGTATACATTACGCCTGTGATGAGATAAAATAATAATGGAGATTTGTTGGGATGCCACAGGGGAACCAGTGTCTTAAATAAAATCCCTGTGTTACCTGGATCATGGGCTTGCCCAACATAAGTTATAAATCGAATATGTCGGGGATCGAACCTAGGTTCACAGGATTATAAGTCCAGTGCTCTAGCCACTAGACCACCATGGTGGCACATATTAATATATTGCACATATAATCACTATTAACATTCATTCACAGTTTTCTGATCAAGGGCAGGTCTTTCACTACAAACCCAGCATTCTCCAATCTTTCCTATTTTACATCGGGAATCTTTTACCGTAGAAAGACTCATCATGTAATATTTTTTTAAGATGTTTAAATGAATATGAAATTATTCAAATCAAATACTAAAACTACGGCATATTAAGAAAATGTAATTGTACATATTCATATATAATTTTATTTAAGAAATTAGTTTCAATGTTTGTGTGTTCATAAATGAAAATATTAAAAAAAAAGACCTGATGATGACTATCAAGTCGGAAATGTTAGTCCAGTTAAAGAAAACTATTAATAAAACATGATTGTTTATTAAGTCATATCAAATATAAGAAATAAGTTATTGACTGAAACTATCTTGTAAACATATTAATCACAATAATGTAAAGTTACTGTAACTTACAGCTCAATTGTGCAAATAAGAGTGTGAAATCGCCCATATTCTGTTGGAATAATGTGTGAAGTTATAGGATATAAACGTAACTTACCTGAATATATGTGAAGTCCAATACAAGTGTTTGAAGTGCTGGTATATTACACATACCACATTTGCAGTCACTTTCATGATTTATAAATTCTGGTAAAACAAATTTCATTTTACGTAAATTAGGTGAGCCACAAGGACTGTTTCTATTCCGTATGGACGAATCTCTGAACTGATTCAGCTTCATCTGTTACCATAAAATTATATATGAATTAAATTCTTAACATCTTTAATTACTGGTACTGAATTTTTCCTATTATTGTACAGCCTTAGACACAAAAAATGATCAGCTGCCATTCACTAAGTCCCCTTCGGAAGACTTTGGTTGATTCCGTGAGAGCATAGGTTTACACATGAAGGAATTTATTATGCATGACTCTGCTCTGTTTTTCCTTTGTTTTGTTTGTTTGTTGCTTTTTCTGTCTATTTATAGGTCAAATGTTATGAATAATCTATAACGAAAAATTATTGAAGGAGTACATTAGGTGCAAAATAAATATCCTTTCCCTAGTCATGTGAACCAGGCACTGCCCGAAGCGGACTTAGAAAAAATTCATGCTACAGGGCAGGAGAGCAGTCATTTTTTGTGTCTAAGACTATACGTGATAAAATAATCATAATTGACACATTTTAACTATATCACAATCAAAAAATGAACAATTAAAAATTCAGTAACATGATCATTCCTTTTTTTTTTTTTTTTTTTGCAAAGTATGTTTCTGGAACACAAAAAAAATATGACAGGTGTCTACAGTTCTAAACAGCCACCAATTGTCCCTCTTCTGGATATATAATTATTGACGCATGCATGCATACATCATACATACATCTAAAGGTTTGCTTGTTGCTACCGTTAAGTCTTGGCTGGAATCTCTATTTAAATCCCCACGCGCAGACAGTGAGTTAGTAGTGTGCGATTAGTGGCATTTAAAGGCAGGTGGAGATCGTTTGCAATAAACACGCTTTTACTACAAATTGTGATATTATACTCATAATTTGGTTACATTTTGAACAGTATGGTACGCTTCGAAAGATTTCAGCACAAAACATTGTTTGCACTTCCACGTTATTTCGTTTGTTTCTTGTGAGATTTAAGAACTTTGCAGATTCTCGCTGGCTTCTTTTTGTGTGAATGATAGGTATATGATGGGGGAAATGAGCCCAATACTTCGCTTGTAATATTGTCGGCACAACTTCAGCATCCCTTCCCCTCCCACTAACATTGCAGTTAGGCAAGGTTAACTCCCTATAAAAAGTCTGCTTCCAGGTCTAGCCGAAGATTTGTATAACCTAGTTCCTTTCCTTCCTGGATTTGCTTCCCTTCAAAGTCTTACGTGCACATAGGCACTGAAAAGTTGAAAAGTACCATAACCATTTTATGAACAGAAACATTTCTGTAGTCTTTTTTACATATTTCCTCATAATGGGGAAGGAATATAAGACTTCATCCTGATGCTGACTTGATGGTCAACTCAAAATACATCATTATTGTAATCTATTACACCCTTCGGTTTCATCACGGTTTCTTCACCTTCATTGTTACCCTTTTTTCCTTGTGACCATGTGAATGCTGTGCTTTATAGAGAGAACACTAACACCTTTCTGTAATGTGAGTTTATTTCCAATAACTCTTCCAAGATCTCGATTCTGACTCCCTTTCTTGAAGTTTATCAATTCTGCTTGGGTTGCAGGACAGATCTTCTTTGACAACCTAACTTAATTTGACTTGTTATTTTCCACAAGTTTCATTTGCAGGCGATCTAGTTATGACCACCAGGATCAATGACGGAGTTCATATGGCTGAATAAAAAATAACTATACCAGTAATTATTATAGTATATACTAATTTCAAGTACCCCGATAAGCAAGAAGCGATGGAGAAAGGTGTGACAGGGAACCACCCAATTCGATGCAATGCAGATGTACTGGTCGCATGTTGTGTTCACTGCGACATTATACAGAGTGTATCAAAACTCGACAGCAAAACTTCAGAAATGGATTCCTCATATAGAGAGGGAAAAAAAGTATATTACAACATGGGTCCGAAAATGCAGTTACAGAACTATCAGACTTACCAGTTGGAGCACTTTGTTCACATATCAGATGAAATATTCAAAGTTACCTTATCCTGCCTGAATACAGACCTCCGCTCATCTTCACAATGAGTGCCGAACATGATAAAAAATGCCTGGTGTAGCGCATACTGTCTAACAGGCTGTGTGCATGGAGATTTAGTTCATCACATACAGCAGTAGAACACACCAAAGACTTTAAGTGTCCCCAAAGGTAAAAGTTCAGGGGGTTTAAATCAGAACCAAGCAATTGGTCCATGTCGACCAATCCAGCGCCCAAGATATTGTGCATTAAGGTGCCTGAGACTACGGGAAATCATTTGCAGGTGCTAAGAGGTATTCAGGTCAACATCAATTTAATTCGCAACATGATTACTCATGTAACAATTGTAACCAGAGTCTCTCATTTTAGTTCGGTGATGAAGGCATGTTGGCATGCACTGACACTAATAAAAGTTCGGATAACTCTGTAATTATGCATCTTGTAACACACATTTTTTCTTCTCTATATATGAGGAATCCATTCCTGAAGTTTTGCTGTCGAGTTTTGATACAGCCTGTATATGAGTGAGTGTGTTTGGCAAATAAAGAAAGTGAATTGGCTTTCACTGTAGCACACAAAATGTTTATTGTTGAACATGTAGTGAGAAATAAAGGTTACAAGAAATTGAAGCGAAGTTTTAGAAGACAGTATCCAGAAACCCATGTATTGTGGGTCCCTATCACCACTGCATGGCACGTTCTCAGGTTGTGGATAGAGGAGATGGCCTCCAGATAGGGAGGGTAGCTGCGAATATATTGAATATGCAGTTGTAGACAGCCGATAAGGGGTGGTCCTCCAGCTTGTGGGTTGGGTGAAGGGCTAACAACCCATCACCATAAAAAACAGCTTGTTACGAATCCATACAATAAGTCTCGGAATGGGACTGATTCTCTGGCACGACCCAGCATGTATGGGTGAATCCAGAAATGCATATAGAGTGTTAGTTGGGAGATCGGAGGGAAAAAGATCTTTCAGACTGAGACGTAGATGGGAAGATAATATTAAAATGGATTTGACGGAGGTGGAATATGAAGATAGTGACTGGATTAATCTTGCACAGGATAGGGACCAATGGAGGACTTATGTGAGGGCAGCAATGAATCTGCGGGTTCCTTAAAAGCCATTTGTAAGTAAGTATCCAGAATTACGAGTTGCTTCACATTCATACACTTACAAACTTCTTCGTAAGTGGATATCAATGGGATCTGTGTAATAAGAAAAATTATTCTTGTAAACAAATCTTACAGACGAAAGAGTTAATGACATTTGAGCACAGCCCTTTATTCGAAGAATGTAAAGAATGTTGAAAGTGGAGGGTTACTTCGAGCAGTACATTTAAATTTGGTAGTAAGCCTCATGTCATGCTTCATATATTTATTGCCTATTATGTCATTTATTAATTTAATATAATATTCTATGTATTTTATAGAATAAATAGCGACAAAACCAGAAAGCTGACAGCAGATTCCACTTTTCGTTAGATAACCTGTAATTTAATATAAATGAATGAAAGTGTTTTAGGTAACAATTTCATAAATTCAACTACAAAATATTATTCTAGGCAGATATTTAAATATGCTTGATGATAAACACGACAGCACAAATATTTGAAAATATCACTTAATAAAATTCGATGATAAAAGGTAAAGTCAACCACATAACAAGGCAAATCAATTCAGAGGGTGGTGTGAGGTTAAGGCTCCCACCTTTACAGACAATTAGCATTTAATGACAGTAGGTACTAAATTCGGTAATCGTAATTATTAACTTTTCTGATTACACTCGATTATTATTGTTATTATTATTATTATTATTATTACTACTTGTATAATAAACAGAAAAAGTTGTTAGTGAAGGAAACAATGAAGAACAAACACATGACTGTGTCATGCTATGGCAGCATTACTGACTACATTATCACAAAATATGAAACATGTCTTTCTTCTTGTTTGTGTTATAGCTCTTTAGTAAAGCCTGGTGCCACACCTGTGGCTAAACACGACCACTAATGGTCCTCACTTTCTACATTTATTTTCTCTAACCACTCATCAGTAACAAAATGGACTCTGATATGGAAGATTTGGTCGCAGTACTAATAATACGACAATGCTGATATAAACAACAAAGAAAGCACCATTTTTGGGTACATCCAATATTGAAAACTCACAGCGAAAATAGCCAGTTTACTATACTTTTCGAGGAGCTAAAGCAGCACGAAGATAAATTGTCCAAGTATTTTCGAATGAGTTTGACAACATTTAATGAATCATTATCTGAGGTAGTGAATATGAAGCTAGGATTGACGTGGTGAACGTGAGTGTCTGCATTTATGCGGCATAAACAGTGGTCGAACATAGCTGCAAGTAGTGAGATATGGCTATTAAAATAGCATGTGGCCTGACGAATACCATGTCTGCACTGAATCTCTAAAACAGCCTGCAGTTTGTGGCTACCACCAGTGGCAGTGACTAGTGACTTCGTTTCAATCTAACCCTTACACTCACTTCAAAGAGTAATTTTCGTATGCGTTTATAAGTGTATGAAGTACTCAAAAGTCTATTTTTGAGTATTTTTATTAATAAACTTTTTTTGTATTCTAGCTCAAACGTTACTTGAGGGTGTCAGAAGCAATTAAATAATGATATAAATATATGTGGTTGGTTTTTTTATGCACAGGACATCTGAAATGAATTATACAGAGTGTTAAAAAAAGTATCCAATATTTTAAGAGGTGATAGTATGTATCAAAACAAGAAAATAATGTCTAATAAACATGGGTCCTACTTTCTGAGATCTGAACACTTGTTCAAAGGAGGTGCTCAATGTGACATCCATTTATGGCAACGCATTTCTCTGCCCTACAATACAGCAGACTACCAGATAATCATACCGTAGTCGACACCCCTGGCATGGAATAATGATATGTCGCAAGGAATACTGAAAACAAGTCTGGTTGCAGATATGAGTGGGGGTTAAGCAGAGATGGTGTTGTGAATTTTCGTAATCAGCATGTGTGGGCTGATGAAAATCCCCATGCAGTTGAAGAAACAAGGCATCAGCATCTATTCTCAATCAACGTATGGGCAGGCGTTCTTGGTGGTAGATTAATAGGGTCATACGTGCTACCACAGAGATTAACTGGGGCTTGTTATCAGGACTTTCTTATTAACGTATTGCTGCTGGATTGGTCTGGGAAGCCTCACACCTTGACCTGTTTGTTCCCCAAACCTAAATCCCCTAGATTTTTGGTTATGAGGACACATGAAGAAATTGGTTTACGCCACTCCAATCAACAATGTGCAGACACTACAGGATCGCGTCTTCAAAGCATGTCAACACATACAAGAACCAGATCAATTTCAAAGAGTGCGAGATTCCTTACGCCGAAGGGCAGAGGAATGCATTGCCATGAATGGACGTCATATTGAGCACCTCCTATGAACAAGTGTTCAGATCTCAGAAAGTATGTGTTGTAGGACTCATGTTTATTAGACATTATTTTCTTCTTTTGATGCATACTAGTACTTCCTAAAATATTGGATAATTTTTTAGCACTCTGTATAAAAATAAAAGGAAACAGGACAATTTTATGTGCCATCTGTGCTTTAAATCCAAACATTTAATCAGAATTAGTAATTTTTTGTTCCAGAAGTGTACAAGGCATACCTTGCACAGTGGCCTACATTACTGTTATTCAATATCCATTGCATGTAAGTTCTAAGTACGCTTGCTGTAGGCCTACACATTATTAAAATATTAAATACATTGCTTTTTACTTACAGCATCGAGAGTCAATTGTTTCAGGCGAGAAGAGAGTTCTTTATCAATAGCACTCTCCTGAACTTTTCTGGCTGCATCATATTGCTGGTATCTGCATTCCAGCTGAAGCAAGAATTGTATGCCTTGAAGTTTTACTTGACAGTCATCTACATTACAACACATTATATCCACGTGTGCCAGTAAATTCAGGAACTGTGCTGTCCTGCAAATTAATAAATAAGCAAGCAAATAAAATAATCAATATAATAATAAATTAATTAAGAAGTACACAAATTGCCTACCCATTTTAAAGAAACAATGTACATACAAGTTTACATGAAATTAATATGTAATTTATTGCTATATTATGTACACATTTGTAGGGTGGTGGTTATTTCCATTCAACATGGTCATCTGCCCTTTCCCAAAGCATTGCTTCCAGAATTCTACTGTGCATCTAAACGTACTTATGTGTAAACAGTAGAATTCCTCGTATCTGGCAACTGTGGGACAAAGTCAGTGCCAGTTAATTGGAAAATACGTTTATAGGTTATGTAAAAACACACTGTATGCAAAAACATTTTTTTCTATGTTGAAATTGAGTAATTTTCACGTAGATAATTAAAAATAAAGTTTTGAAATACGAACAATGTTTATTTTTAGTACTGAATATGGTAATGTATCAGTTCATAATTATTATAATAAAGTAATGCATAGTAGCGTAAAAAATACTAAAAGTTTTTGCAACCTTATGACAATTTTAAATGCGGTCATGTCAGTCATGTGACGTGAAGAGCAGTGTAGCCAACATCGCAACTATACTATAAAGTAGCACTCGATGATGAGTGTAACAACATTTTGCTTGCATTTCGCAGAATCCATTGTGCAACAGCAGTGCTTAGCAGTAACAGCCATGATACTATCCATCATTCGAATGAAATTTTTACACGTTGTAGGAACAGAGAATTTCACACTTTCGTATTTAGACTCATCCAACACCCTTTCGAAACGGGCGAGTTCAAGTGTTAAATTGAAAGGCATTATCTCTGCGCATTGTTTGCAAGGTCCAAGTGACAGATTACCAATACTAACCTCTACTCCCGGGACATACGATTTTTTTGTCAATGTTTTCATGCGTGAACTGTGTAAAGAGTAAACACAATATGCGGCATGTGCAATCTACAAAAACCACTCACATCTTCGTCAGATTCTTCTCTTTTGGATGAATGACAATTTTTTTTTTTTTTTTTTTTGCTTAGCCAAAAGTGCTATTGTTTTGGTATTGCTGGTTATTTGGGTGCCGGATACAAGGGATTTTACTGTATTTTGAGAAATTTATTCCGTTACTTCCTCAATGCAATGCTTCAGATTCTCCTTAGTCTCCACTTTAATTTTGGACTTGATAAATCACTCAGGCAATGAAATCTGAAGGGAGTTAAATTCAGATGAATCCTATGTTCACAGTCCAAGGAAATCTCTAACTACACACCTGTTCGAGAATCTTTCACTGAAGTACTCTCGCACAGTGTTTGCAAAATGAGGATGATTTTAAACAGAAGTGCCTAAAGAACCATCCTATTGCAACTGTGGTTCTAGGAACCGATGTAGCATGTCAAGATAAATATTTATAGTGACTGTAGCTTCTATAAGAAGAAAGGGACTGTATGAGAAAGTAAAGACCACTCTACAAATATATACCTACCATAGGAATAAAAAAAATGTATATTCATTTCAATAAAATGTATACATTATATTTGAATAATTTCAAGAAAAAATTGTTCCGGGACCAGGTATCGATCCCGGTACTGGTAGGCTACTACATACATAGTTGAGTTCTGGCATCTTGCCAGCTCACTTGAGTCGTGTGGATACCTAATTGTGACGGTGTTGTGTATAGTTCCTGGGGTAGCTCAGTCGGAAGAGCATTTGCGCGCTAAGCGAAGGGTCCTGGGATCGATACCCGGCCCCGGAACAATTTTTCCTTAAAATTATTCAAACCTGCTTTACAGGAAGCTACTACCTGAAAGCCAGATTTGTATTATACATTACATTGTTTCTTGAAAATTATTCAAGAATTTTATATTTACGAGCTAGAAAAAACTGAGCACACAGAATATTACTCAGCTTATGTATGTAGTAGCCTACCAGTACCAACTTGGTGTTAGCAAAGACATAACTTTATTCTTGCATTCAATTAGTTCTGATTCTAAAAATAGGAAACCACATGGATGACATATCAATGAATTATTTTTTATTGTCAATCTGAAAACGGAGGAGAATGGCAGTATATTTTGCTCTAGAACATATTCATCTGCAAGTGTGGTGCAGGGAATTGATAACAAAACTTTGACTTGTATAAACGTGTAAACTCATACTATATTTTTAATGCTACAACAATAATAAAGTTCTGTTCAGTAGTTTTCAATTTGCAATATATTACCAACCAATAGCCATTATCATCTTACCTAGTAGTCAGGCCCAGCTTCTGAGAAAGAATAAGATCTCCTTTCATGAAACAACGAGCTTCACGTGGCCAGAATAAATACAAATTTAATCGACCCAGCCACTGGGATATTTCCAATAGTAGGCTTAGCACTTCAGTGTTCTCAGCTGGTGTCACTGCAAAATTAGATTAATTATAAGGTCGAACAAAGGAGTTGACACTACCTTTATTACTTGATCACAACAACAACTTCCAACCCATTACATCAAGAAACTTAAGCAGAAAATATTTATGATTGATTAGCAATTAATATTCCCTCCTCTCAATAAACACATCAGACTAATATTTAAACAAGTTAGGTCACATTACTGTATTTGACATTTATTCCATAAGGTCTTGGAACAAACAGTAACATGTGGAACAGACGCTAAATAACCTAAGATGATAAAGCGTCGTAAAATAACCTACAAAAATAAAAAATAAAAAAAAAACATTGGAAAATTCTGTTATGTCATGGAAGTGGTAAACTTTTGGTTTGTGTGTGAACATGGCATACAAATTTTGCAGTTACAATAAAAATATGTACAGCGAAAGTAGCAACATGTGACTATAGCTTAATTTTGATTTGGTGCATAGCTGCTCAAGGAAGGCAAGGAGGAGACAAACATAACTTTTCCGTCCATATAGTAGAGATCAGAACGATTTAATTTGATCATACCTGTAGATATTAGAAACCAATCATACAATATGTAAATAAGAAACAATTACCGGTACTTACTTTTGATTTGCTTGAGAAGATAGAGAGCATTACTGTATGTTAGGCTTGCTTCATTAAGAGCAGATTTCCTGTCTGGCAATGTTATAGTATGGGGACGAGGCAATAACATGCACTGAACAATCAGCAACCTTACTCGCACATGAAGTACACTCTGTGAAAAATGTTCAAGCTTCTCCTGTTTGGTATATTCAATCAATCTCTTCAAATGTTCTTCAATTTCCGAAAACTAAAACAAAAAGCAACTTGGATCACATTTTATCTCCTACATTCCCCTCCTCAGATTCAGAATTTTCAGAATCCGTGTTTAAATATTTAAAATTTCTACATTTAAAACAATTATGTTTGAGATTCATGTGAAGCAGTTGAAAAAGCTGGTCTTCTAATAGCCTTACAATATCGACAATCTCATCTCAGAGCTTAATAAGAAAGAAAATAAACCAAACAGTACATTATTTAACAATTTCTTTGGCCATAGAGACTAACTAAATACCTGCCATTCTAATTTTGATCCTAACAAAAACAAATTAAACTATGTTCATCCGGAAACAAACATAGTGATTTGTGTGCTTACTTGGTATGATTTGCAAATGTCACATTAAACTGGTGCCGAAAACATGACACGTCACAAGCATACTCAGCAAATCTTTTCAGAGTTGTGTTCCAAACAGAAACTTTTTTTGTTAGAATAAATATACTTTAGTACGATTCTTGGCATCTCTCAGTGCAGTCCCTACCCGGAGATCCGATTGAGGGACTATTTTACCTCCGGAGAATTTTACACTGAGGGACTCCATGAATCATAAGCAGTGAAAAATATAGTGGGACTGCGTTGGTGTTAATGCAGCTTCTGTGGGTACCTCTTTGTTACTTGTTAGCTTAAACAACAAGTTTAAGCCCCCTCACCACGACAAGGTGAGTACCCACGAGAGGGTTAGAATAAATATACAATTTAATATGAGTTAAACACATTCTTAAATCCAATAATGTTAATACAGTTACCTATTATAGTAAATTGGGGGGGGGGGCAAAGGCTAATTGGGATTTCCCGGTATCTAATCAAGTACAGAAACTTGATAGAACTGATATTTAACCCTTTCAGTGAAGTTCAGGGGGCCTAATTAGTCGAATTCAATCTCTTCACTTCCACGCTAGGGTGCCCTGAGATCTTTTATTCACATATGTATGCAAGAAATAGTATGTCCTACCTGTTCATTTCTGTAGCAGTGGCGGCATCGAGCCAGCAAGTATTTATGGAACAAAAGCTGAGAATTATATTCCTTATTGTC
The DNA here is from genome assembly GCF_040183065.1 of Periplaneta americana. Classification (NCBI taxonomy): domain Eukaryota; kingdom Metazoa; phylum Arthropoda; class Insecta; order Blattodea; family Blattidae; genus Periplaneta; species Periplaneta americana. The sequence continues at coordinate 89,558,452 of NC_091128.1, forward strand.
TTCAAGTTGAAGTGTTACAATCAATTCCTGAGCCTTTTCTAGCCATTTACATTCTGATGCATCACAAGTACACCATTCCAATAAATGACACAGTGCTGCAAAAAGTAACACAATTTCTATGTAACGAAATATAGTCCTCCTTACACCTAAAACAAGTATTTCTCTTTAGGTAAGCTACAGTTACACAGAGCATCACATTTTATCATATTCCTGACAATAGTGAATATTATTACTGTTTAATCAACCATACTTCAGGCCTAAGCAGGACGACCCCATGTGAAAAGTCAAGTCCATATTTCTTATTCTTTTTTTCAGAATACAACAGTCTACGACAATGACTACAGGCTTGCATTTAAGCTGAAGTGACCATTTTGAGCAACTTCTATCAACAGTAAGCAGCTCCACATTACTCATGTATAAAGATTACTAACTTGGAACCAAGATCAAATGAAACAAAAGTTTCTATGAACTTATTGCATTGTTTTTGTCTCCTGTCAACTGATAAAATGGTCCCACATGTTATTAAACATGCACATGCACATATTCAAAATTGTGGTCTAATAATACATAAATTTTTCTATGTTACACACAATATGAAAACTTACCAAGCAACATAGCTTCCTTGCTGTCAAGAACTTCCGCATACTTGTAATACAAACACCATGTTCTTAGTTTTAGTGTATCATAGCCATACAATTCATACATATATGCAGCCACTTCTATGTTCGGGAGGGATTTCACACCTTTGTCAGCATCAAGTCCCTGTAATATCATAGAATTTAAAGCATATGAAGGAAGGGAATATTTTGTTTTAACTTGTTAATAGTCTATTGGAAGCTGTGCACTTAGTGAGCAGTGGCAAATTAGGTA